>NC_037679.1:127361021-127484496 GCF_003255815.1 Theropithecus gelada
GCCCAGGCAGGAGTGCAGTGGCCGGATCTCAGCTCACTGCAAGCTCCGCCTCCCGGGTTCACGCCATTCTCCGGCCTCAGCCTCCCGAGTAGCTGGGACTACAGGCGCCCGCCACCTCGCCCGGCTAGTTTTTTGTATTTCTTAATAGAGACGGGGTTTCACCCTGTTAGCCAGGATGGTCTCGATCTCCTGACCTCGTGATCCGCCCGTCTCGGCCTCCCAAAGTGCTGGGATTACAGGCTTGAGCCACCGCGCCCGGCCGAGAAGATTGATTTCTTTTTTTTGTTTTGTTTTTTTGGGACGGAGTCTCGCTCTGTCGCCCAGGCTGGAGTGCAGTGGCGCGATCTTGGCTCACTGCAAGCTCCGCCTCCCGGGTTCATGCCATTCTCCTGCCTCAGCCTCCCGAGTAGCTGGGATTACAGGCACCCGCCACCACACACGGCTAATTTTTTTTTTTGTATTTTTAGTAGAGACGGGGTTTTACCATGTTAGCCAGGATGGCCTTGATCTCCTGACCTCAAAGAAAAGTTTACAAATTAGTGACCATCCAGAAGTAAGATGCCTGGGCACAATACCATTTGAGAAGTACTGACAGGAGCTGAGGATTTTGAACCTAGAAAGGAGAAGCAGTTGAAGAATAGGGTAAAGATGGATTAAGGCTAGCTGTCTTCTAATGCCCGAAGGACTGTCATGACAGCATTTAGGAATTCATGGAAGGGACAGAAGATAAACTCTAGCTTAATATAAAGGAACGTTTAAGATCTAGAGCTCTCCAACACAGTGAAGTAGTGAATTTCCTCAAGCTGGAAATGTAGAACAAAGGTTAGATGCTGTATAAAAATATTCCTGCCTCAAGTAAGATTTGGCCTCAAGTCTAGCATCACACTTGAGGCAGGAAGCATTAAGTGTTTTCTAACCTTAAGTTTATTCTGTGATTCTCTGTCATTCTACAGTCCTTCAATAATTTTACGGGCCTAAACGTTTACAACGCAGCATCAATATTATGTGCATTAATACAATGGAATTTGTTAAAATCAGAATTATAATCTAAGGTGTTGCCAAGTTCATTCTCTTACATTTAATTTACTTTTTTACTTTAACTGTACTGAACTGTTGAGCAGTAATTCAAAAAACACCATAGAAAATGCTTAGGGCTGTATTGAAACTAATTCAACCTCTCTTTATGGTCCCCTTTCATACAGATAAGGAAGACAAACCAAAATGAGCCGTGAGAGTATCAGTAGCTCTGCTTGTTTCTACTGTACTATTCACAGACCTCTCAAACATGGACCTATGGTTCAGTACATACATTGCAAATTAAAGATTCATACAAGTAAAGTGGTGGAAGGGTGTCACAAGTGAAAGTAAACTGCAGTGTTTTTGAAAGATCTTGTCCTCCACATTCTGCTCGGCTTCACCCCCAGAATGAGAAGCTTTTAGTGTGCTGTCACAGAGAATTATATGGATAAAAGGAGAAAGCCTACGGAAAAATGATATTCCAATATCAGATTAGTGCTGAAGTATGCCAAGAATTAGAATATGAAAAAAATAATGTCTAATACAATTTGGAAGAAAATAAAAAGGAATAATAAAAGATGGGAAAAAATAAAGAAATATACACTACAACATTTTCACGATAAAAAGTTAGGATGCCTTTGCTCTTCAGATTTTGCCAGTAAAAGCTAGTACTTATGATGTTGCAGGTACGGGTGTAAATTCTTTATCAATTCAACTGAGCCTCATGTAACCCAATCAGGCACTCACTATTATGTTCCCAAATGAGGCCACTGAGGCACAGAGAAGCGAGTAATGTATTCAAAGTCTTCCTGGTAGGCAGGTGCTAACATTAAAATTTCACTGAGGCAGTCTGGGTCTAGTGGCCACACCCTTAGCCACCATGCTATATATACTGTTATATTAATGGTTATCCTATTTGAATAAATTACTTCAAAAATCAGTTATTCTACTAAATAACCATATAAAATATTAAAGTGTCAATTTATATATATTTATATGTTTTCCACTTAAATATTATATATAACATAATTATGTAATCCACTAAGATCTGAAGTTTATTTGGTTAAAATAGCTTGAGATATCTTTTTAGAGGTTTTAACTTATTTGACTTGTTACTAAAAATTGGAAGGGAGCACAAGTGTTTAATTTGTAAATGAAAATGATCAGACACTGTGTACAAATTTCTTATTGAGTCTATAGTTATGATAAATTTTATTAGAAATGACATATTTTGGAAATAGCAACAAAGTAAAATTTGTAAGGCAATTTGTGGTATATCATATATTAAAAATGACTTTTAAAATTTGACTATAATTGAAAAACTGTTACTATATAGAGAAACATACTAGAATTACTTTATTCAGGTGAGAAAATTAGCCCCTAATTTAAACTACACTGACTTTATGACTCAATATTTTAGTTTCTGTATCTAAATGAGTATACATGTAAAAAAGTCTTTGCTAACTTAAATCTTGAAGTGATTTGTTTCTTCAGATATATGTCACTCTATTGCATTAGGCATGACATGAAATGTATTTTGACCTTGAATCTACCCCAGATATTAAGGATCCGGAGCTTAAACTAGGGTTAGCAAAGGTCAGAGAGAATTTATGAAAATGAAAAGAATAGAAAAAGGAATATAAGTGGTATATATTACTGTGAAATATTAAAAGGGTCTAGTATAATCTAGTTTGCATATTCATTATTCTTAAAATATTTAGGATATTTTATTGAACAGAAAATCAAATATTCTTGCTAAAGTCACTTTTAGTTATGCAACAAGCTTTTGATTTTTGGGAGCAAAACCCCTAAGAAGTTAATTCTTTATTTTTTTTAATAGATTTATTCCATCATTTCACACTCCCTTGTGCTTTTCAATATTATAAAACTTCAATTTTCTATCCTCTGTGCCAAAATTAGTAATTTCCTCTTTATGACTCTGATTATATTTTTGCAGCTGTAAAGCCCCTTATGAGAATAAAAAACTAGTAACATTTTTGTTCTAGTAAGTCATTGTCCTAATTATAGGGTAAATAGCACATATTCTAAGTCACAGTTTAGCTAGTCAGTTAAGACAAGCTTTAATGAGTACAATGTTAAACTATTGCCATGACAACAGATCTTTTTCTTCTGGCTTTTTTTTTTTTTCTTTTATAATGACAGTGATTAGTGGCTATACAGTCTCACACAAATATCCAACCAATCACAGTGCAAGTCATTTGACTGTTACTAACCCCATTCTTATCCTTCAAACCTAGTATTAGGTTGGTGCAAAAGTAATTGCATTTTTTGCTGTTGAAAGTAATGGCAAAAACCGCAATTACTTTTGCACCAACCTAAATTCCATCTTATTCTTCAAACCTAGCACTGTCCAAGCATTCTCCCAGAGAAGGAAAAACTTTCTCCATCTAACCTAGAACTCTGAGGGTAGCTAGATATCGTCAATATTAGTTGATGGCACTGGAATATAATGTATTAATATGGTCACTTTCAAATATTTACTACCAATAGATCCTTTTCTTCCAATAAAATCTGAGGATAGAATTTGACTATGTAAAGACAGAGCTGCTTTGGTTGACATGTGGTTAGAGTCCTGGAAACTCACCGGAATATGAGCAAATTCTTCCTAACTATGAGAAGCAAGTGTTTAAAGATTTTTACAGAGAGATGAGGTGGAAAAAGTGCTGGACTAGAATCTGACTACAGTTTGGTTCCAGCTTCCCTATGTAGTGAGGGCAAATTTGGCACATCACTTAACTTATTTGAGCTTTATTTTTCTCATTTATAAAATGGTTCTTTTACAGTTTTTGAGAAGATTAAATGATATATTGTATATGACTTTCCCAGCTATCATTTTTCATATTGATGTTAGTTATTACTATTATAATTCAGGACACAAGGAGCTGAAGTGCAAATGCCATAATGAATTCTAGTTTTGACAAAGTCAAATCTAGGCTTCCTGGGGATGTACAAAGTCATTTCTATGTAAGCATGTCCTGGACCACTACCCTGGGCTAAAGAGACCACCTGACTTCAAATCTCAGCATCTAATGGGAAACCTATATCCTCTTGCTCTAATTTGCAATGCCTCTACTATCTATTAAATCAACCTTAGATATTGCTTAAGAAATTACAGAAGAAAAGTAAAAATATCTTTAGCAGCTTTCTATTTATTTAATAATTAAGTGTTTAAAAGAAATTTATCTCCATTTTAATATTAAAATCTGCATCAGAAATTCTCATCATATATTCAGTTAGATCCCGATTTCATAGTTAAAGAAGCTTGAGTAGCAAGACTAAATCAAGTTTCTGGTTAACAAAGTTTTTATTCTCAGTTTCCTATTTTCTTCCATTCAACTTGAAACAAAGACAAGGTGATTCATTCATTACACAAATATCTGAGCATATACCATGCAAAAGACCATAAGGAGAGTAAACTGTATAAAATGCCACAGTGGATTTTTAAAAATAACCCATTGACCTCTACATTCTTAATCTTTTTGGAATGTTTTTTCACTTTATTTACCTGGTAGAAATTTGGCTCTTCCCCAAGGACATCATTTCCTATGCGTTCCTCTCACATGGTGGCTGTTATTTCCCATGGCCCTTATTCCACCAGCTTGCCAGTGAAGTAACTGTTTCTTCTTGACCCCCATTACCACTTCACACCATTCTCTTTTTTGTTGTTGTTGAGACAGAGTCTCACTCTGTCACTCAGGCTGGAGTGCAGTGGCATGATTTCAGTTCACGGCAACCTCCACTTCCCTGGTTCAAGCAATTCCCCTGACTCAGCCTCCCAAGTAGCTGGGATTAAAGCCACCACACCCGGCTAATTTTTTTGTAGTTTAGTAGAGACGGGGTTTCACCATGTTGGCCAAACTGGCCTCAAACTCCTCACCTCACGCAATCCACCCGCCTCAGCCTCCAAAAGTACTGGGATTACAGGTGCGAGCCACCAAGCCTGGCTCACACCATTCTCTTTTAAGCTACCACACCCATCTCTGAAGCTCAAGTCAAGAAATCACACTCCCATTACCATTTACTGTTAGTGATCTATTGATATCCAAAACCCTCTCTATAAAGTCTTCATTATCTTAGTCTTCTGGTTCATGAACATTATCTTTTACAATGTTTCTGCTCTAATTCTGGCAATCAAAGTATTTCTTCCAACCCTTTGGCCTCAAGGTTCAATGAACTCCTCTCTTCCAATGATGTTCTCTACTTAACCTCAGTCACTATTATGTAAATAGCCAGATTTTGTCATCATCAACTGCAAGCTCTCCACAACTGCAATTTCAGGCATGCTTCCCTCTGATCAACACTTCCTACCTTTTCAGGTTCCTTTAAGATGGAAGAAATAATGGTATGCTCTTGTGCTGAGAGTACTAATAAAAGAGAGGGGGAGAATTAATAATGCAAACATCAGAGAGGAGGATTCTTAGAAGTGACAGGAGGCAAAATGGGATCTAACATGAAAGTGGAGGGATTAGTTATAGATAGGTGCATTGAACATAGTATCAATCAGGAAGGCAAATATATGGGATAGATGCTGGTAAGAGGGTTGATGATGTGGTGGGAGCCTGTGGAAGGTTTCTGCCCTTTGCTTCAATTTTCTTAGTAAAATGGGAAGTAAGGTCATTAATTAAAACTGAAAACTGAGAATGAGGAAGAAGGTGATAGAAGTTTGAAAAAAGGTGAGAAGGTATAAAATGGTGTGGTTTGAATGTCCTTTCCAAAACTCACGTGGAAACTTAATCTCTGATGTGGCAGTATTGAGAGGCAGAGCCTGTATTGTTAGATGTGACTAGGGCATATCGGCTCTGCCCTCATGAATGGATTAAATCCATTCATGAATCAATGGATTAATGAGTTAATAGATTTGTGGATGACCACAGGAGTGCAGCTGCTGGCTTTATAAGAAGAGGAAGAGATCGCTGAGCTAGCATATTAGCATACTCTGCCCCTTTGCCTTGACATGTTCTGCACCGCCTTGGGACTCTGCAGAGTCATCACCAGCAAGAAGACCCTTGACAGATGTGGCCCCTCAACCATAGACTTTAAAGCTTTTCTAACTGTAAGAAAGAAATTCGTTTTCTTTATAAATTATCCAGCTTCTGATATTCTGCTATGAGCAACAGAAAATGTATCAACACAATAGTCTTGTGACTCTCAAAGATTGAGAGGGAAAACAGATTTTTGTTTTAGCACTAGCTAGCTAAATGAGGAATGTGGTCATGAATTTCAAGTGGATTCATGAGAGTTGTTTATATTTTTTTCCAGTCACATTGCACATGTGCAAGTGTACAGGTGACAGAGCAATGAATTCAGGTAGGGCTGTGGTTCTGCCCTGCAAATACAAAAATAGAAAGCAACAAGAGAATTGAGGATGTACACAAGAGTGACTCTGATTGACCATGGAATTGAAACTGAGTAAAGAAGAAAAAATAATAATATCAAGGATATAGGAATTATGACATAGTGACAGAATCAATGGATTGGAGGTTTTGGTGAGTTGGAAGGGTTGTCTGAATTGGGATGTAAAGTTAAAAGAACTTTCTATTCACCCCACTTTCTCTGTGCTGCTCTGTTTCTCTAATATATTTGCAGCAAAACTTTTTGAAAGAGTTAATTACAGTATATTCACCGTCCAGATTCTATTTAAACTTACTCTAATCAGCTTTTCATATACTGTATCACAATTGCTCTTGAAAATGTGAACAATGTCGCCCCCACATTGCTAAATTCAAACAGGTCCATTCACAATCATTCTACCCAGCCTTAGCACACTCCCCTGACAGCTACTCCCTCCTGGGAGCTTACTTACTCTCCTCATTTGGCTTCCAGGTTCCACCCTCCCGGCTTCCCTCCTACTTTACTAGCCTCTACTTCTCAGTCCACCTGGCTGTTCCCAGTCTCTCAACGCTCAGAAATTTATCCTTTTTCTTCTTTTTCCCATCTACTCTCAACTATTTGATGATATCATCTCCTGGCTGAGGACATAATCTACATGCTCAGGATCCCAAATTTATATATATGTTACAGATTCACTTCAGAGTTCCAGAGTCATTACCTAGTTGCCCACTGAACTTGTCCACTTAGATTTCTAATAGAATCCTTAAATGCCACAGGTCCAGATCTCCTCTTCTTGCCTCTCAAACTCACTCCATTCACAGTCTCATCTGTCTCAACTTGATTTTCTCAGATGCTTAGTCCAAAATCTTCAAGTCATTTTTGCTCTTCTTATTTCACTCACATGCCCCAGCTCATCTATCAGGATAGTCTGTTTCTTACACCCTCAAAATATATCCAGTCAGTTCTCACGAACATTATTAACTACCACTTCCCTGGTCTGAAACATCATCACCTCTGACCTGGATTAGAGCCTCCTTAGCGGACTTTCTGCTTCTATCCTTGTGCCTTCCTCAATGTCTCTTTTCAATACAGCAGGCAGAATCATATTTTAAAAACAGGTCATGCCACTCCTTTGACTTCCTCTAGTGGCTTCCCATATTACTCAGAGTAAAAGCCAAAAATAATGTAGCCCCCTCTACCTCTGCTTTGTCTCCTAGATTTCTCTTGGTGGGAACATGTAGCACAGGTTCTAGCTTCAGGGCCTTTGCAGCACCTGCCTCCTCTATATGAAAAGCCCTCCCAGACTCCTCAAGGCTTACCTCTCTACCACTTTGAGTCTTCGCTCAATTTACCTTCTCAGGAAGATCTATCCTGACTACAATGTTTAAAATTGCAACACTGCCTCCCACTCAGACTTTCCAATCCCTTTGTTTTGTGCTATAATTTTCTATAGGACTTATTACCTATTATAACCTCATATAATTTATAAGAAGGTGTGTGTGTGGGGGGAGACTTTTGACAGTTTTGTGCCAAATGTGTATCAAATTTCAAGAAAAATGTCTATGACATAATAAGTGTTCAATAAATATTGTTGAAGAAAGAAAATATTTTCTCTGAAAAATTTAGCCGTGTGACTAAATAGCAATTGAATAATAATAATAAAAGCTAGAGAAACAACTAGTTTTCTTCTCAATTATTTAAAGAGATGGCTGAAATCCATTCAGTAGTTTACCTTTATTCTATTCAAGAATTTACAGGCAATTGGTTCTTTAATAAATTTAATGAAATAAATGTTCACTTATTCTGAACTTAAAACCTTCAGATTATGAGAATAACATACTGCCTATCATGCTAAGGAGGCAATTCAGTTATTCTCAAAATACTTACTTTGACTTCTCTCCATGTTTAAAAAAGATACAAGATATAAACATCATAAAACAATGATAAGCAATTGCTTTTGATGTAGCATATGTTTAAATAAATGTGTATGAAGTAATTAGCTTGGAAAATACTTATTCATAGCTTTTGATCTACAGATAATGTTCTGAGAACATTACATATATATTACAAGAAAAGAAGTAAATATAGACTGAAGCCTTAAACCTTAAAAAATTCTCAATAACAACTGGTCAAAACAATAAATCCAAGAACTTACTTTTTAGCATTACTTGATTCCTAGAAGGTCATTTGACCATAATTCTAGCTCTGGATTTCTATGCTCAGTGTGCAATTTTATGCCTTCCTTTACTTTGTAATATGTTTCTGACTCTCATGAGCTTACCTCCTGGTGAGCTCAGCTAGGTTTTGGAGAAAAATAGTCATAGCTCTATAACCGGGTTCATGTACTAGTCTTGATGACCCTTCGTCTGTGCCTCCACATCTCGACCTTACTGCACATAGTGTATTGAAATTACCTGTTTTCAGATTTGTCTTCGACTCTTCAAGACTTTCTTCTAAATTGTGGTCTTTATCATAGCAGAGACTAAGTATTATTCATCTTTTAATGTATTTCATCATAAACATTTGCTAGGAACTAAGAAAATGTATGTTGGAGTTTGTATGAAAATAATTCACCATATGATTCCTGTGACTAATAAAACCAAACTTCCCAAGCATTATTCATATTATATAGAAGAGACTAAGAAGCTGAGGTGGGAGGATTACTTGAGGCCAGGAATTCAAGACCAGCCTAGGTAACATTTTGAGACCTCATCTCTACAAAAAAATTTTTAAAAATTAGCCAGGACTGGTGGTGCGTGCCTGTAGTCCTGGCAACTTGGGAGGCTGAGGCAGGAGGATCACTTGAACTAGCAGCTCAAGGCTGCAGAGAGCTATGATCATGCCACTGCACTCCTGGGCAACAAAGTGAGACCCTGTATCAAAACAACAACAACAGCAAAAAAGAACCGAATCAGTGTTTGTGTATAAGACAATATTTATAAGTACCAGAAAGCAAACTTCAAATTTCAATCATGTTGTTAAGGTTGTGACTCTGGCTTTAGTTCAAAGAGTCATCTCTTTTCAGAAAAGAAGCAAGGGTGTACACCTAATACATTTCTTTCATGAAGGGGATTATTTAACCACCTCAAGTTCCTGCAAAGCATGTTTTATGAACTTCTATTTCAGGGAGACAGATCTCAAGTCTTTCCATTGTTCTGGGCAAGTGTTGCTACTTGATACCCTAGCTAGCCATACATCTTTTAAACTCCTCCTTTTTGTAATATCTCATTTTTCATTCCTTACAGTGTTTTAGCATAGATAATTTCAATCTTAGCTATCTTTTCAGAGAAATTCAATTTTTAAAAAACATTCTTACAGTAAAGTTAACTATGGAATCTCATTTTATGTATTTTTAAATAATTTTTCATTTTTCTTATAATAATGTACATTAAGCATTCTTTTGGATACTATGCATGATGATTTTAAGCATTACTCTTCTAATCAACCATAGCTAATTGCAAATATTGTAAATTCATCAGCACATATAAGTCAGTGATTTCTTCCCATGTACATTTTCCTGCTTTTGTTTCATGTTCAATTGTTTCTGCTATTACAGTTCCTAATTATTTTCAATAGGTACTTAGAGTCCTAAAGGTCATAAATCTACATAATTCCTCATCCTCAATACATTATTTTGCCAGTTACTATTCACCTTGTCTTTACATCATTAATAAATGCACATAAAATTGATTCTCATACTCATCCCTGTGAGAATACGATCATTAACCTCTTTCTAATATGAACACAGTGTATCTCACCACACATCAGCTGGTGTGGCTTTTAAAGACGATGTATTTAAAAAGGCAAAATAAGTGGAAGATGATCAATCAATCAAAAGCATTCAATTGACATTATATACCTACACATTGGTGGAAATTAGGAGGGCATAAAAGTAGGTTATACACCCTTGTTCTCTGAAAATTTAGCATCTCGTTTGGAAACAGCTGGAGCTCAATATTAAGATACAAAATAATTGCTAGGTTGTAATTAGCAATTACAGTTTTAACAGCATTGCTGTTTTAATATAGTAATTTGTTATTTAATACAGCAATAACAGCTTTAAATAATAAAGGATAATAGTTAATAATTGGGCAGATAAAGTTGGACTCTCAGATGCATTTTCCTTAAAGATCTTATAGTACATAAAAACGAGGTTGTTACTCCACACAAGGAAAGCAGCATGAACAAAAGCACACAGGCAAAGAGAGTCAGGTCTTTAGGAGGATGGTAAAAAGACCAAGCACCCTTCTAGTGAGCAACCATGGAAGATCAATGGGATAAACAAGATGAGGTCATTGAATTCATTTATTGATTCTTTTAATTCAGTAAGTTCACTTTGAGCTCCTACAGTGTTTTGTTAAGGCATCAAAAAGCAATATAGAAGTGAATACGGCAGATTTTCTGCCTAAGAAAGCAGCATACAACTCTATATGTGGGGGTATATAGAACCAAAATGCTAATGGTAGCTTGGTATAATCATAGTATAACAGCCTTGAATGACTTTTAAAAGATTTGGACTATACATGGAATTACTGAATTGCCACTTAATGTTTTTTTACAAGGGATCTTAGATTTTCCTTTACAAATTTTCTTAACGTTTCTTTTTTGTTGTTGTTTTCTATTTCCTGATTTTTATTATGCTTGAACATAATAAAAAGTAATTACAAAGTAGATATCTTCTCCTATAGTCTGTGTTATAAAATGTTGCCAGGTGAATTATCCTAAAACATAACACTTATCCATAGAACTCCTCTGCTACAAATACTTTTTGACAAGAGAGACTCTGAACATGTTGGCCATGATTTCAAGGTTTCACTATATTTCAGTTTCAGCTGATTTTATCGTCCATTATTCCTTCACTTTACTCTATTTTTTGATCAAAGTACCTTACCTGCTGTTTTCTTAGCAAAACTTCCTACTCTATGATTTTTCACATAATATGTTTCTATCTAGGATGCACATCCTCTCCCAATTGCCACTTACATGAATTTCCAGTTTCCTTCGACTCAGCTTAATGGCTCTTCTCCATGCCTTAGCTGGAAATAATGTTTCAATGTCCTGAATTCCACATTCTCCATCACATAGCTGGCATTTGTAATTCCTTATATTGGTATTGCATGTATTGTCTCCACATTATATTATAAATTTACAGAAGTGGTCACAGATGCTTAGAGTTTTCAGAGTGGAAGGAGTAGGATACATTGACTATACCCAGGATTAAATATATGTTGAATAAGGTTATTGGATGCATAAACAATCAATCAAGATGATGCTTAAAGAATATTAGTAATGAAGAAATACATAAATGCTGGCTGGGTTGTTTGGTTGCCTGCCAGGCTGATAGGGCAAAATGTCCAGGTATTTGAAAAGGGAGACGAGAATTTGAGAAATGTGTGTTTCTAGCGATGCTGCTAACTTCTAGGCCCATCAGGATGCTATTTAAATACAGAGACAAGTAAAACTTGAAAGACTATGATGTCTGAGCCAAATTAAAAGGAGTCCCAATAGACTGGAGCTGTGACATACTAATAAGGTGAGGAAACAAAGTATTAAAGTTAAATTCAGTGTGTGTGTGTGTGTGCATCTGTGTGTGTCTCTCTCTCTCTCTCTGTGTGTGTGTGTGTGCGTGCCTGTGCATGTAGGTTTGATTTTGCTACATCTCAGTGAAAAGTTGGCATATGAGCAGAATAATTTGACTCATAATGTACCCTCGATCTCTGTGTTCATGTGGACTACATAATGAACTCAGCAATTTCCTCTTCCTCTCTCTATAAAGGTAATTTCTAGTATGATTAAGTAATTAATGTAGATGAGGGTTTTGAGAACTAGAAATAATCATGTTTTCTGCAAGGAATTCATCCCAAGGCTAAACAGATTCAAATCATGACTCTAGTCATTCATGATAATCATATAAAATTCCAGATTTTTAATTGAGTAGGATAAACAGGAAGATGCTTTTCTCCAACCTCCCAACTACCTGTCCTAAGCATACTTTGTAACCAACATATTTAATTGCAGGAAAACTACATCCCCATGGCATTTATGCTTAATTTGTGTTCTTCCATCTGGATAAATTTGAATTTTTACTCTTCCCAGCTGCATGACTTCAGGCAACTTTTTAAATCTCTCTGGGTTTCATTTAACTCACATGTAATGGGGATAATTAATAATACTTTCTTCATGCAGGTTGGGGAAGGATTATCAGGAAGGGTGCCTTGGCATAGTGACAAAATTTCAAGTGCTCAAAATTCTTTTCTTCTTCTTCTTTCCCCAATCACCCATATGAACAATGAAAGTCAGAGGCAGGTGAAATGATATCACATTTCTAGCAAAACTCTGAATGCGTGTTGCAGTTTTTCCTCTTAGAAAATATCAGATATATACAATCTAATTTTTATGATTTTAAGGTTGAAATTTTTATGTTTTTCTGAGTTGTTCAATTTCACATAATTACTGAGAAATCCATAGCTAGCAAAATGAAGCCTTCGTTCACGTGTTTTCATTCTACTCTAGCTAGGGATAATCAGACAAGTGGTCTCTTTATACTCAACAGAAAATATTTTGGAGACAGTATTTTGTTTTTCTGAGGTTCCAAAAAAACATTGATTACCTGAATTTGTCTTCATTGAGTATCTTTATATAATCTGTACATATCAGCTAAAGAGTTGAATAATTCTGAATGCTAAGCTAATATATATTCACAGGGGTTGGTATTTCTAAAATGTTTTGCAGATTAATTGAAGATTTTTACTGAAATTTCTGAATGTCTTAAGTCTTCGTGGCTATAAAATATCATATTTGGCCAAAGTTTTCAGGGACGGTAGTGATAATCAAGTAAATACATCAGGTAATTTTACAGCGGTTTTCCCCTATAAGTATAGTGAGATCAATGTCTTCGAAAAAAGGAAGTTCCTCCCAAAGACATTTTTCCCCTATTTGTAAAATATGTAAAAAAAAGTGGTTTATTGGACAATTATTTTATAGTTCAATAAATATATATATAATTCAATAAATATATATATAGTTCAATAAATATATAATAAAAGTTAACATGGATATTTATTGGGTTACATTACACAAAAATCATAAATAAGAAAATTGAAAATGAGTCTAAATATCATTGCTCAGGAAAACTTGTCAAAATAAAAACAAAATATGAGGCATTCCTTAGTTATAAAATTTAAGTAGCACAGAAAAGTGTAACATGAAAAGGACACCTCCATCCATCCTCCTTATCCCAAAGTTCCTTATCTCAAAGGGAACAATTATTCTTATCCCTCTAGAATACATTTGAGTAAGAAGTGGATTTATTTGTAGATACAATTCTCTTATTTACACATAATACATATTGAACAGCCTTTCAATTCTAGTAACCAATATGTCCCAGTTTTTCAATTTGATAGATTTCGAAGCCCACAAAGTATTACCATGTTGGAAAACATGGATGCACCTTCAGTTTAGAGAGATAAAAAGGTAAGATTAGGAAGTCAATCAGTTTGCAGGAAATAGCAGTTTCCTCTCAATAAGAGATCATTGATTTTACCCTACCCTGGAATAAAACTAGTTGCTAGTTTTGGGAACCCAAGAAAAACTGCTCTCATGCAATTTGTTTTAAGAATTGATGCCTATACTTAACAGAAAAAAATGCCTCTTTACAAGAATCATTTTTTCCTGTACAGTTAATACATATAATGTGAATATACTGTGGTGAATTAATTCCAACAAAGTTTTGTTGATTTTCCCAGGCTGAGTTAAAATGTATTTCCTTAAGGAAGTCCTCTTCTTCCTCCCTTTTATGTACACTCCTCCATATGCCCATGATATTTGGCTTCTTGTGGAACTTATACTTTGCCCAGTTAAGAATCTGGTCTACATGAGCTCAAACACACAATGAGGTTTCATGTTTTTGGTATATGTGTTAAATAGTTGCAGACTAAATATGAATCTGTTAGTTGTGATTGTGAAATTCTAGATGATTCCTGATTGTATAGAGCCTCCATGATATGCATTTCAAATGGATTTCTTAATATTTATTGGTTGAATTAAATTAAGTTGAAAGACCACAAGTAGCAGCTATCAACTGATGATATTTCAAAGGAGAAAGTTTAACAATAATCTGTAGTTACACGATTTTACTGAAACCTGACAGTCTGCTAAGCCCCTCTCAGGGTCCTGCTCCCTATTTGGCTTCTTTGTCCTTAGTTTCTCTCTCTCTGCCCGTATGTACTTTGTCCTACCCCTTCTCTCTTTATTTATCTATTTCCTATGTCTTTCCCATTTCTCCTGTTTCTCTTTTCTTCCAACTAAAGTTTTTCTCTCTTATGAAATTTCATACACACACACACACCCACACACACACATACACCAGTTTTATATATTTAATCTTTCCTTACCGAGATGATGACGTAGGCTCAGTAATTTGTCTTTGCACACGTGCATGTTTAATTAAATGTTCTTTTAAAGCAGTTTGGACTTCTGCTGGGATGTCAGGGGAAGTGTGGCTGATTTTTATTGCAGGCTCAATAGCTCTTACGGCTGGCTTTTCATTTTCCTTAATTTCTTTTTTCTCTTCAGTCTCAAAAACTTCAGTAGGAGCACTTGAAATGCTCTGTGGAAGGGTAGTGACGTTGGAAGTCACAGGTTTGCTTTTCCAGCATGGCCAACACAGCTTCCAGAAGACAAAAAGTGAGACAACCAACAAGGCCAGTCCACAAAAGCTGACAACGACTGCTAACAGGCTGACCGAAATATCTGGAAAAATTATAATGTAAAAATGATTAATTAATATTGTACATTAAAAAGCAGAAATGAAAAGAAAATTTTACATCATAATTGTTATTATTTCCTGATTTAGAGTTTCAAAAACTCAATTTTAATTTAAATTGTAGGAAGAAAAAGTTAATAATCATTCCTGGAAATTCTCAAAGGAGATAATTGAAAAGTTCCCCCCCAGTAAAAATTCTAATTATATACAGGAAAATTATGATGTATGCATATTTCCAAGTATACTATGATGGGTCCAAGATTTTGCAAACTCCATTGATTCTTTCTGATAATTTTGTATTATTTTTGTTCCTAATTTCTCTTAATTTCTTGAGTCCTAAATTAATCAATGAATTGTGCTCTGGTCTGAATTTTTGTATCATCCCCAAAATTCATATGCTGACATCCTAATCCCCAAGGCCATAGTATTAGTAGGTGGGACCTCTAGGGAGGACATTAGGTAGCGAGGGAAGTCTTCATGAGTAGGATTAGTGTCCTTATAAAGTAGGCTAAGGGAGCTCTTTTGCCCTTCCACCATGCGAGGCCATAGCAAGAAGGTGTCATCTATGAACCAGGAAATGGGTCCACAGGACTAGTGCAGGCATTCTCCACGGGGACTTGACCCTGTACATTTTGCAATATAGAGAAGCAGAAAATTTTCATTTCTTGAAGATGTCAAGCTTTTTCCTCAAAGAAGGGGAAATTGATATATATTTCTTAAGGATGGGGGTTGGTCAAGATTCCATCATAATTACAATCTTGTAGCATCCTTGCATGGGGGAAAGGGAATTCCGTTTAATAGAAAACAGTGCAAGAAGTTAGATTAAGTAGAATTTTATCCTGAAAAGTAAAACTAAAATTATGTAAGCAAGCTTATTGTCTTTTATTTATGTTTTGCATTGCTTGCCATAGCAATTATGACTAATCATTAATAGTACTAAAAATGAAATCAAGTGCTTAATGCATTCTTCGTGACATATTTTTCCCCCAATAACAAGCCTTGTTTAACAAAATAAAAAGAACCTATCAAAAGATTGAGTGAGGATCTAGGAAAATTTATGAAGTCAACAAAAATTTTTAAAGACATTTTCATATTTGTGATTCATTTAACTATGACATGGAGTACACATTTAATTCAAAGAAAAATGAGTGGTCCCAGAAACATTTTAAATCAAGGTGTTGAAATGAAAATTTGCATTTCAGAACTAACATTTTGGCTAAGAAGAAGACAGAAGTGAAGGCAAGACTGGAAGAGGAAATACTAGTTAATAGATTACAACAGCTATCCTTGTGAGAGACTGTAGTGGTTCTGAACCAGGGTTGCTGAAATGGGAAAGAAAAGATTCCAGAGAAAATCAAAGCCCTAGTGAAGCAGTGTGAAGATTAAAAAGGACAAGAATGTGACTCACTGGGATGATGAAGTAAGGAACACAATGACTTCAATTTTGGTTGTATTGAGTTTGAAGTACTTACAGTCATGCAAGTAGAAATTCTGAGTAGGCTATTGGTCATGCATAAATGCAAGTTAAATAAATTGCAACTAATTTAACTTCCTTAAGTAGTGGGATCTGAATCCATAGAAGATAAATGCTCTTTAACAGAATTCTGAGTACACCAATATTTAAAGAAAGAGAGTTTTAAGGAATAAGAAACCTGTACAGAAGAATGGGGGAAAGGAGAAAGAAAGATATGGAAAAAAATCAGGTCAGTCGGTCTTCACAGAAGCTAGGAGAATATTTTAAGAAATGATAGTGTAGATCATTAAAATTCATTAAAGTTCAATTAAAACAAGAGTTGAGAAGTGACCATTAACTTTAACAAGTATATCTTTAGTGAATTCTATGAGACCAGTGAAGCAGACGTTGTGTTAACCAGATTACTCTGGATTAAGAAATGACTGGCGGCCGGGCGTGGTGGCTCCCGCCTGTAATCCCAGCACTTTGGGAGGCCGAGACGGGCGGATCACGAGGTCAGGAGATCGAGACCATCCTGGTTACCGCGCTGAAATCCCGATTCTACCAAAAACACAAAAAATTAGCCGGGCATGGTGGCAGGTGCCTGTAGTCCCACCTATTCGGGAGGCTGAGGCTACTCGGGAGGCTGAGGCAGGAGAACCCAGAGGGCGGAGCTTGCAGTGAGCTGAGATTGCGCCGCTGCTCTCCAGCCTGGACCACAGAGCAAACTCCGTCTCAAAAAAAAAAAAAAAAAAAAAAAAAAAAGAAGTGACTGGCAGTGTGGAAGTGGATTCTGTGAGAGTCGATAATTCCTTCAAGAAATTATACCTAGGAAAGGAGGAGAGAGAGGGAGCAATAACTACAGCAGCACATAGAGTTGATGAAGGTGTTTTTATTCCAATGTGCAATACCTCAGCATGCTTCAGAATAATGAGAAGGAATCAGTGGACAAGAAAGGATAGGCAATTAAGCAGAATAATTAAGAGTTAAGTCCCATAAAAGGTGACAATGGATGAGATCTGAAGCAAAGATCAAAGAATTGGATTGCTTCTTTCTTTGTAAGAAAGAGAATTGTTCTGGATGCCAGGAAGGTTATAGGTCTGGAGGCAGGAAGTCAAGTGAATTCTTGTTTATAACTAGTATTTTTCTCTCCAAAGGAGGAGTTAGGGTTAACTGCCAATTATGTTGGAATATTTGGGAATAGTTTGGGATATCTGAAGAGCGTGACAACAATTTGAAATAGGAACTATAGAGAATAGGAGAAAATTGAATAGGAAAACATCAGATGCTTGGTCAGAATATACATTTCTTTCGAAATTAGAGACTAATAAAGTGATGCTAGTCTGCCTGGTTTTAAAATCTTCTAAACATTCAGCAGCTTTGGCGTAGGGGCAGAGAGACAAATAAATTCATCCATGGATGAGGTTTTTGGTTTGTTTGTTTTTCCAGAAGAGTGTGATAGACCACAAAGGAGAGAGTATATTGGACAGATAAAATGATGCATCATAAGTAGGATGCCATATTTATTGAAAGAAAATTCAGAGATAAATAGGAAAGTTAATAGACTGGAGTTTCTAAATGAGAAAGATGAACTCAGGAGATTTTGGTTGGGGATTGAAATATTTGGATTTACAATGCTATGGTAGTATCGTTCACCATAAGGACAAGGGTTTGAGTATGATCATAAAATAAAAGAGGTAAGGTAGACTAGAGAAGATCACTGGAAGAAGGTGGCCAATCACCAGGAGGCCAGGGAGATGAATATGAATGTCCTGGCTTTTCTACATGGACTTTCAAGTTACCCATTCCAATGGGCAAACTTGGTGACTAGGCTCTCTAGCTCTAATTTTCATGTCTCCAGATAATTCAAAAGAATCCATTACATAACATTCATCCTATTATATCTGGAAAGATTAAGAGTTAATGAAATATACAGAAATTAGATTAGACTCTGAGATAATTAGGTTTAAAATTGCTCAGACTCTGGTTTGATTACATACATATGCATAAACATTATTCTGCCACTGTCTGTCCATATGTCTGTCGGTCTGTCTGACTATATATCTCTAACTAATTTTAGTTAGAAATATTTTACTCTTTTATCATGTCTTAATATCCCAAAATAAAGTGACACAGTTAGGAAAAACTGAGAAAAAGATCACTGCCATCAGAAAATACAGGGAACTTCTAAAATGCGACTTCCTCAGAAACTTTTAGTATAGCACAACTTTGCTAAAGTCTGTATAACCAGGCCATAACATTTGCATGATCTTGTCCACTGAGACTTAAAAATACTGCTGGGTCCAATTACCTACTACCCACGCAGCTAACTATGATCATGCAGAAAAGCACAGGCCAAGTGTCCTGTTCTCAAATCCAATTACCACTGCTTGAATTGATACTCTTCTCTGTGTCTCTCTGTATCTTTTTAAAAAGTTTGAAATTCTAGTTCATTTTTAACTTTTCAAAATGTACAAAAATGTGATTTCCAATCATTAATCAGAAATTAATATAATTTAGTTCATCGATATTCCAAGCCTTTTGTTTTTCCTGCTCCGTGTTGTTGCCTGACCACACTACATGTTTGCTTATGGCACCATTTCACAGAGAAAGAGGGGCAATAAAACTCAAATCAGCAACTCTTAGTCAAAGATGAAATTTTGGGATTATCTCTGAAGTTAATTTATTTATACTATACATCTGATATTACCATTATAATAATTAGGGCATGCTTCTGATTTCTATAACAGGGGACCAAATTAATAGTGACTGAAACAAGATGGTTTATTTCTCTTTCATGTGAAACGAGACTGTCCCAGCATAAACAGGCCACAGCAGATTTATCACCTCCAAGGTGCCTGGAATTCTGGTTTGTTTTACATTTTTGCTCTGCTATTAAAAGGTCTTTGCTTCTCTTTAACGTCCAAAATGGCAAGGTACTATGTCCATATTTCAGCTGGATGGAAGAAGATAGAAAAAGGGAAGGCTATGTCAATATTTCAGGCAGCTAGATGGAAGAAGAAGATGGAAAAAGGGAAGGTGAAGGTATGTCATTTCATTTTAAAAGTACAAATTTGAAGTTGTGCACATCACTGCTAACTTCCCAAGGGTCAGGACTTAGTCATGAGGCTATACCAAACTGGAAGGAGATGGAAAAATGTTCTTTTAAAATGTTTTATGCTGCCATATTCTTAAAAAAAATAAGAGATCCTATTGTTGTGAAGTAGAAGCAGGAGATGAATATTGGGAAGCAACTAGTAGTCGCTTTCTCATCGATAAATCTAATACATAATATAATCAATCACCAACAATCCTTGCATGTTGCCTCTTATAATGCCCATTTTAAATGTATTGATCTTTGCTTTTCTCTTGAATCTCAATAAATGGTAAAAATTATATTAATACTATATTTAATCCATTATCAAATAAATACTTTAATACATTTTGCATTTTTGAAATCAGGATGTTATCTTAGTATTGATGGCTTGTCACAATAGCTAATAGCCAGGCAATAATTGTGTCATAATTTTCGTTATTTGTGTATGTGCTAAAGCAAAAACATCAGCATCAAAATTTATAGAAGTCCAAGTGGCTCGTAAGAGAATACTGGAGAAAATACTGAAGCATATCCTTTAACCTTACAAGTCAATTTTTTGGAAATGTGTGGTGAAGGTGGTGAGTCAGATGTATTTAGAAATACTGATAACATCCCACATATTTGCACAGTTAGCTTTAGAGCACAGTACCATTGGCCTGTATATCTTTTATGAATTCTTTTAAGAAAAAAAATGTATCATTAACACTTTTTATGGCATAGAATATGAAATGTATGGAAAAGCAAGGGCATCATTAATTCTGAATCAAGAAGCCGTTCAGAAGAATCAGACTCAGAATTTTAGTTTTAAAATCACTTTTAACCTATGTATTTATTTTATGTTTTCCTTCTATATTTGTGCCAGAGTGATATAAGACTTCTTTAAAAGTCTAATTAAGTTTTAAAAGAGGTTATTTCTATACATATAAAATAAAAGTCGCACGTAATTAAAAAGCATTGTGCCATAGTTTATTTGGCAACATTCTCTTTCCTTTCTTGGTGCCACATAAAATAATGGTGCATCTTATAATAAAGGCATCTCTGATTTGATAAAACATGGTACCAAATATGGTATTCAAATATCTAAATTTATTAAAAAGCTTTACATATGCTCATAATTGAGTAAATTATAATTTGTGACTGTATATTACTCATATATTTACATTAACTTGAACATCACACATAGCATCACATACATTTAATTGATGGCACTAGTACATTTAATGCTTGGCACAGTGGCTTTCACATAGTAAGTGCTCAATAAACATTGCTTGAATAAAGGCATAATGCTAACCCCACTTCTCAGGTACATTAACAGCTCATATTGTAGCAGATTAGAAATGATAGGCTTGTGAATATTGTTTTGTCCATTAGTCCTATAAATTCATGACTACTAAAACATCACTAAGGGAATAAAATTAATAAATACTGAAGAGAAAACAATAGTCCTTTTTAATTAAGACAATTTTGTGGTATGGACAAATTGACATTTACAAGGTTTTAAAAATTGACTGTTTTCTAATCGACAATGGAATAATAAATTAGATACTAGATCATAACATACATCAAGGTCCATCTAAGTAAAAAAAAGGTCATTAATATCAGTTCCTTTCTATTCTCCTTAAGATGATTCCCCCCTTCTGGCTCCAAGGCCATTACAGCAGAATTCCATAAAGAAACAAAGGTGTTAAAGACTTTTATTAATTTCCGGTAATAAACCCATAAGAGCTTCCACTTTTTTCCCTTGATAGTCTACGTGAGGCATGTTGATGTCAGCTCTTATAGCTTCAGTGACTACTTTAACATTATGAAGAAAAAGAAAATTACCCTATAAAATAATAAAATAAGTCATCTCTTTAGTCAGGAACTCTGTTTGTAAGCTTGGTCAGTGTTAGGTATTCCACCAACAGAGGAAACTGGCATTGTGCAAGTTAGACGAAAGACCTACAATAGTAACACTCCTTATCTGAAGGTTCAGTTTCTTTGATACATTCATACTAATGATGCTCTGAGATCTTTTAGTGGGTGACTCTCAGCTCTTTTTCCTTGTCATATTTTGTCTCCAATGCCTCATAGTACTGAATTTTTAACAGTATACACTGTTAATTACTTAACTTGACCAAAATATGGTAGGAAAATACAGTACACAAGATTTTAATGAGTTATTTTTTCTAATTACAAATTAACAAAAACAATGTAACTGGTAATTTAATATCTGTTTTCACTACAGACTTATTTATAAACATATGAAAGGAACCATATTTGGGATTTTATGAGTTCAAAGTTGTGCATTTCAAATACACTAAAAATCTTTTATGTGATTTTACAGTTGACACAAATCAATTGTATTTGGCCAAGAATATGTAAACACCTACTCATACACTGAAGTACACATGTGTGTATATAGTCAAGTTAAGAAAAATGAAAAACACTGCTTGTTATATTTGGATGACAGAAAATCTAATAAAAAGGTTTCGGATTTGGGTCATAATTGCACACTAAGAAATTTCATTAGCCAGTAATTATAGCCAATAATATAATAATAATAAGAGCTTATCTTCACAGACATTTTTTCCAATGCCCTTTGGCGCCAAGGATGCCCCCAGAATCTCCTCTTCCTATTCCTACTCTTCGTTAAACCTAGGTTAAAATCTAAGAAGCCCTGGTTTCTTAGCCTATCTCCAACACTAACTAGTTGTGATTTGAAGGGAAGTTAAATTTCTTTGCTTTGGTTTTCACATCTGCAAAATGATGATTCCCACTTTCAACTGGAATGATTAACAGCAATCTGAATAATGAGATGGTTACTTTTCCCCTGTCACTTTCTACTTAGCACACTAACAATGGTTTCCTTTTACTGCCATACATGAATATATTGAACAGAGATTCTAGAACTTGTAGACCCAGCGCTTTATGCAACACTTACAAATTTGCCATGGAATTATAGCTCCACCTGAACACACTCTGAAGAAAGTCAATGGATACCTATATCAAGTTCAGTTGCTTTTTCATGAGTATATTGCTCACTGAATTGTAGCTTTTAAATGTTTCAAATGCTGTAATTTCTGCTGTTATCATAAACTAAATATTCTGTATGTCTATGTAGCATATTAGACACTGGTGACACAAAAACACAGATGTATACAATTTAATTGCAGAAGGGATTTGGAGGTTATTAAGACAGACTCATTATTTTACAAATAATAAATTTGAAGCTTCTTGATAACAAATCCCAAGATGCATTCATTCATTAAAAAAATATTAATTGGGCCGGGTGCGGTGGATCATGCCTGTAATCTCAGCACTTTGGGACGCCGAGACGGGTGGATCACCTGAGGTTGGGAGTTCGAGACCAGCCTGGCCAGTATGGAGAAAACCGCCGTCTCTACTAAAAACACAAAATTAGCTGGGTGTGGTGGCACATGCCTATAATCCCAGCTACTCGGGAGGCTGAGGCAGGAGAATCGCTTGAACCTGGGAGACGGAGGTTGTGATAGCAGAGATCCCACCATTGCACTCCAGCCTGGGCAACAACAGTGAAACTCCGTCTTAAAAAAAATAAAATAAAAATAATAAGCAAATAAATAAATAAATAAAGTAGCTAGTATGAACCACAGATTTTTCTAGGCACTGAGGATAAAATAATTAACAAGCCCCTGCCCTCAAAGAGCTGACATGCTATTGACTTAATGTGTACATCGTTAGTGGAATAAAACGTAGATCGGGAAGAATATAATCATATGTTCAAAATAGAAATGATTTTAATTGACATTGGAAATTACATTAAACATTTATGGTAATGATTGTTTTCTGCCAGAATTTTGTATTTAAAAAAGCTTGTAAATGAATGCAGATGCATCTCAAACAATTACCAATTTTTTTTCAGAAAACCAAAATTATAGTAATGACTAAGTTTTTTTAAATGTGATTTGAACTTGCTATACAAAATCACTCATAAGAATTAGATGTCAGAGACTCATAGTTCATAGAAAAAGGAAATACAGCTTTTAATTTGTCACAAAGGAAAAAGAAAAGGTTAAAGCCAAAAGAAATTCCTGCCAATACTGCTAACATACTGGGAATTAAGAAGAATAAATGTTTGCTGAGACCTCTTTGGTTTTGAAGATAGGTCTCCATTTCCGTTTGAAGTAAATCAGACCAAGCACAAGGTGTATTGATGATCATGTGACAATGAGGCTAGACATAGCAGAAGCTGGCCACTCTGCAGTGGAGTGACAATGTGGAGGAAGGAAAAATACCCTCTTATATATCCTTCTTCAAATGGGCCTATCATTTTGAATTCACTGTGGCTCTATTATTCTTTTACAGACCTACAAGTCTCAAGGAAAATATTCTGCTGATAATATGTTTGTAAATTGGAATTCTTTATACAATCACTAGGATGTGTAAAACTCTGTTATGGTGATTAAAAAATGATAACTCAATTAATTGGGTAGTCATTTGGTTTGTCCCTCTACTATGAAGTCCCTCTACTAATTTTAAACCTTTATCGTAGACCCACTGTGCCTTGATCTTAGAGGGAAATTATGATGTAATTCTTAAAATTTTACTTAACTATCCCTTTTCTTATCAGGTAAGTACTTTAATAACATTATTTGCCATATACCTACTTATTATCCCTACCTCTAAGAAACGGAAGAACACACGTATGAATTTAAAAGAATTTGTATAAATTTTTATTTTAGAAATTTTAGTCCCAAATTAAAATTGTGTAAACATGCAAAATTAGAACATGAATGAATTAAATGCTTACGAAAATCTTTAAATTAAGGTTAGATCTATACAATTGTGATGTGAGCTCAAGTGAATGAGCTTAAGTGGGCTTGATTAGTTGTGATTTATGAGGTGTGCCTTTTAAGCAACATAGGTTCCTTGAAATTGATAAGCATTTGAGCAGCAATTAAGGAGTAACCAGACATTAAGCTAAATCCAGTTTAAAAACGATTATATATATTCAGTCACAGTATGCCTGAAAAATAACTTTTGAGCCCAATATATTGCTTTGTATTTTCCCTAAGCACTCTAATATCAAATCATATTGTGCATTGAGATGAATTTAGTGGGTGATATATTTATTTGGGGAGAGGGAAAGAATCTGTGGTAAAAAGACTCAACATATCTGATATTCTAACAATTGCACATGGTGAACTTTCTAGAATATTAGTAATGCTGGCACATATAATGACTCTGATAAACTACGCCAAAAGAGTAAATGTACCTGTGTTGGCAACTTTAGTGTAAGTCTTCACCAATTTCATTTAAGTATGAGATTGGTCATATTGCGATCATACTGTGATTGTGAAATCCTCAATGGCAACAATACTGCTGCTGCTTCTGCTACTGCTGATATGGTAAAAAGAATGGTGATGCTTGCACTTCACTGACATTTACAAAACCAGTAAGATAATATCTTACTTACATATGTGATTTGTAACTCCCTTCATGTAGAATGACTTTAACTGGAATTACCTGAATTTCTCTCCCTCTATCTCTATGTGAAGAAATTAAAAATATACACAATTTTGGAGCTTGTAATTATTACTGTAATGTTAGAACAACTAATACCATCTGGGCAGTGCTGATTAACTTTCAAAGTAAATAAGCACTGTGCCATTCAACATTGTTGATGTCTTCCTACCAAAAATGCCCTTCTCATTAAACAATGAGTAGAAGGATCACTGGAAGTGCTTTATTTAGGAACCTATAATAACAAGCATGAGGGCACAAAGTTATAAGAAAATCTACTTAATCTACTTTGAAGAACAGTGTGACGCTGAGTGGCTAAGAAATATATATTATGTAGTCTATTTTTCCTCCTAAGGGGAGGAAAATATTCTCGCAATTGTTTTAGGCTAATTTTCTCACTTTTTATTCCCAAGGAGAAAAGTTCAAAAGGAATTCAGACTACAACTACTTCTTGTGGTGATTAGGAAAAACTGAGAACCATTTCTATAATTCATATACTGTATTTTATCTGAAACTGATATAGTTGTTTATTTTGGGCAGATTTAGAAGTTGGGATTTGGTTTCTAATTTTCACATATTTTCCTCATTACTAGCCAATCTGAGACCTGGGCAACCCCTATTTGGTGTGTGATCACAAAAGGGCAGGAAAGAGGAAAATCAGTAGTTTTATTCACAGCATCAACTATTCAATTACCAAAGCACAGTCTTCAAACTTAAATACTCTAATTTCGTCCAGCGTAGCCTCTTCTCTCAGTGTTACCTTTAGCACGTGTGTCACTAAAGACGTTTCAGAAAAGCTTACCTAATATCACCACAGAGGACTCGGAGGTCACACTATACTGGTCTTTACCTCATACTTAGCAACGATACACACGACACAGAATACAACATGCCCACCAGTGCCTTCCACTGAGTTTCATACACTCCTAGGAATTTAACACCTACTGAACGAATGGAAATGATTATCAGTTGTGTTTATACACTGACAAAATTTTAAAGTTTTCCGTTCCAGGGTCCAAACAGCGGCATCTCTTCAAGCTCTGCCAAGTGCAGACAGAGCCCCCTTGGCTCGCGTTGCCGTGGATCAGAGAATTCCAAATCCTGCAGCTACTCATGTGAACGACGGAACGTAAAAGCTAAACTAAACCCATTCCCGCTCCCCGCTTGGCTTTGACGCAGGGGTAGTGGTGGAGATTCACTAAATGTGCCCAGCTTTGCTCCCTCCCAGCACGCAGGGCTCCATGTTGTCCTGCTCTACCCCGAGCCTGGCTGTTCAGCTCTTGTTGCCCTGACTACCTTCAACGCTTAAAATTCCGCCAGGAGATCAAAATGACAGGAAAAGCAAAGGGAAAGAACCTAGAAAAGGAATGGCAACCTTCCAGCCGAAAATCCCGAAAGCAGTGTTTTTTGACTCCTAGTGCAACAAGTGACCCTCCCAAGCGGCTCTCGAAACCACGCAGCCCGCAACTCGGAGATCCACCTCGCGTGCGCCCAAGCAGCACAGCAGGCTGGACACACCAACCTGTTCCCCAATGGTGACCCAAACAGTGACTCGGATTCGATTCTTTCCACCCCCAAGCCTTGAGGAAAATCCACTTGAGACTTTTTTCCATCTCCAGATTTCCGACGGTCGATATCCTCCTCCATCCAGCCCACTTCCTAGTTTCCTGAAGGGTAGGGAGGACGTCTGTGAGTTGGATGTATGAGAGCGTGCGTGTGCTAGGGATTTTAAACGTTTCCCCTCTCTTCCACTTCTTCGATATGTGCTCTGAGCTTTAGGTGTCGCCTCACAAATGGGATCAATAATCCCTGCTGTTTTACCAACTTTGTCATGAAACCCTAGAAAATCATATATATTAAAAGGGCTTTAGAAATTGTCAAGTACCCGAAAGGTTGCAGCCGCGGGTTACCTCGGAGGCCAAGGCAGCCACCTCTGCAAGGGAGTTCTGCGTCCAAGCATAGATTGTCCGTCCCGCCTGGCCCCCATCAAAAAGGCCGGGACCAGAGGCTGGTGAACGAGCGAGAGCAGCCCCAGTCCCACAGGTGAGCCGCCCCCACAAGCAGCCGAGCCGCGAGCCTTCCCGGCGCAGTCACCGCCCGCACTCACCTCTCCACTCCGGGAGCGAGATGGGAGGCGTGGGAGAGCGCCGAGAGGCGCGGCGAGCCTGGGAGCGGGAGACGGCGCCGGGAGGCGGGAAGCGGACCAGAGAATGGGAGAAGCCCTGCAGGTGGACAGGAGGAAACAAAACCCAAACGCCCCACCCTCGAAGTCGCCAGGAGCTGAGCGAAGGAGGGATCGAGGTAGGAAAGCGCGGCGCCCCAAATATGCCCCGGGAGCGGCGCGGGAGGCGCAGAACCCCGGAGCTTGCAGCCGAGCGCGCGGGGTCCCAGCGGAGCGCGAGGAGGCGAGCGGAGCCCTCCCGGTTACCTGTGCTGCCTCCGCCCTGGCTGCCCCTGTCCCGAGGGAAGATGCCCAAGCACTTCTCCCATTCCACCTGGCCCGCGAAGCACAGCTCGGTGACGATGTGCAGCGCCTTCTGGCACAGACCGTTCACTCCGTCCTCCTTGTGGAAACTCATCGTTTGGCCTTTCTTTCGTTTTCTCTTTTTTTCCCCAGTTAGCTGTCTTTTCTTCTTCCCGACCTCTAGACTAACCCCTCGGGCGTCCTAAGCCATAGTCCGCCTGCCGTGACTTTAGCTGGAGAGCGCGCAGCTGAGAGCCGGCAACTCTTAGGAGCCCCACGTTAGTCCCATAGCGGGAGCGGAGGGCGCAGGGGAAGAAGAGGCGCGCGAGGAGGCTGCAGCTGCGGCGAGGTTTGCGCCAACTCTCCCGCCGCGCGAGCGAGCCGAGGCGAGCTGGAACTAGAGACCCGGCATGGAGTGCTGAGGGGAAGGGGGAGCCGTAAAAAAGCCAAAGCCCTCGACTCGCAAGCACGCCCCCCTCCTCCCCCCAGCACACTGGTGTTTCTGGCGGGTGCCTGGCGGCGACGCGTCCAATAGCAGCCCGGCGCGGGCGCGGGGTGACTGGCGGCAGAGCGCGCAGACCCAGCTCCCCGCGTCCTCTGGAGAACGGACTCACGAGGGAGGGCTGGCAGCCCGGCGCCCCTGCCGAGGCTGGAGTTGCTCATCGTTGCCCAGAGCTGGCCCGAGGAGCCCTCTCCGTTTTCCCAGTACTCTTCCCTGCATCAGTGCAGCCATCCACGCCGCCTTTGTCTCTCCAACTTTTCCACGCATGTATTCTACTTTTTGTGCTATCTGCTTCTGCCCTTCTGGAAAAGCCATCCCAATCGAAGAAAAACTGAAAAAGTTAATTAAAAAAAATGAATGCATGAATAAGCAAACCCTCTTAGGTAGGTCACAAAATAAAATGTTATTTGTACTAATAATCAGATAAGATTCTGCTGATTAATCCGTAATTGGAGATTGAGAATGCACAACTTGACTCTCTCCATCTACCTTCTTAGCGACTTAAAACAAGACATGGATGTTAAAGGGAACAGGATTAAGTTCAAATCTGTCACACATCTCAGCCTAACCTTGAAACTGCTTTCAGGTCTTGGTGTTCCTCCCACTTCAGCCTCCCTAGTAGCTAGGACTCCAGGGACTCCAGGCGCCATTTTTTTTTTAACTTATTGTAAAGACAGGGATCTCACTATGGTGCCCTGGCTGCTCTCAAACTCCTTTGCTCAATCAATCCTACCGCCTTAGCTTCCCAAAATGCTGGTATTACTGGCACTAGCCACCGTTCCCGGTCTGCTTTCGGGTCTTTGCCTGAGTCTGTGAAATGGGAGATTTTGATTCGGATGTCTTAAGCTCACCTATTCTTATAATTCTTTAATGTAAATGCGTGCAAATCACTAGAACTAAAGCGACAAAATAAAATTAATAAACACGGGCTTCAGGATATAATAATGTGTTTACATGGTTTTTAAACTGTTTTCGGGCGGAGTTTCATCCCATATCATAACCTGAGGATTGATTTAACCCTCTTGTGATGAGGGATTCTTTATTTTTGAAGTGGGATGTATTGAACTTGTTGGCATGTCTATACTAGTAGAATAAGTAGTCTTTTTTAAAAACAGCTAATCAGTTCATGGTAAATTATTTCCTTTGCACGGGCACTACGGTAAACCTACTATAAATATTAGCCATAGCACTCCAGTAGGGAAGCATTCATTAGTTGAATAATTTTGACCTGATCCATAGGATAATTGGTTTAACTAGGACTATTTTTTACCATGAATTAAGACAAACTAAAATCTGCAGTCTCTATCTGAGTTTTGTTTTTATGCACACTGACTTGGGTGGTTTTTCAATCATTGTCTAAAGAAATAATTTCACTGTCAATCAAAAAAATTAAACATCTACTGTATCTACAAAGTTAAGTAACACATTTTAATAAGGCCCTTTCCAATTGCCTTTTGCCCCCCATTCTGCCACAGTCTACACAGACAGACTGGTAGAAAACAACCTGCAATGCAATGCTGTACTTTCATATTTACCATATGAACTAATTGCTGTGTAGGAGGACCAAATGAGTAATTATCTTTATACTACTTACAGAATCTAATTGCTTAAGTGGAGTAATGCAGAAGATCTTCCTAATGACCCTCTTGTGTTTGATTTCAGCGTTAAATATTAAGTAAACAAATTCTGAAAATAACTTTCCTGGTATTTGTTTATGCTGTTCCTGGCCTTACTGTTGTGTTTTCACAACAAGCAGAGTTAATTTCACTTGGATATTCGATTTTCTGAATTCATTTCTCTGAAAAAAAATTTCTTTCATCTAAAACGAATATCACAGGTTTTGATTTTTTTCTTTGTTCTTTGGACTATCTCACAGCTCATTAGCAGGTGAATCAAAACAGTTTTTTTTTTTTTTTGTCACTAACTAAAAGCTCAGGCAAGAATTTTGGGCAAAGTAAAAACTGCATTGAAGATCATCTTTTTCAATGCTGAAGGATAAGATGACAAGAATTTCAACTTTCAGTCTTTAAATTTTTTTTCCAACTATTTCAACTACCAAGAGCCTAAAAAGTAAACCAAGAAATACAGATTTGTATTTACTTCCCCACTCACACTCTGAAGGAATTGGTGAAATAGTAAAAGGAGAGGAGTGCAGGTTAGACTGATATTTACCGAGCACTGTAGGCTGTGCTAAGTACTATAGTAGCCATTGTTAGTCAAAAAAATGCTGGCTGTAATGATCTCTGTCACAGCTTCCTTCTGGATGACCTCTAAGTTATGTAGAGGAGGGACTGGTTTGGAAGTAAGGAGCCCAAGAAAAACCCACGTGAGCTAAGCATATCTGTTTAAGTGACAATTTTAAACATTCAAAACTCTGTGATTTCCCTACTTGCTCAATCCTCTTCCAATTTCTTCTTCCTCTTTCTCATTCATATCGTGGAGGAGTGAGAGTTAGCTTGTCAGGCAGAGATCTCCCTAAGGTGAGGGGAACTTGGGAATCACTCTAAGACTCTAATTTTAAATATTATTTGACCTCCAAGACAGGAGCTAAGAGAGTGGGTAAATGAAGAAATCTCAGAGCAGCTAAGCTTAGTCTGAATGAAGATCACAGAAAATTATTAAATTTTAACTTACTTAAAAGTGTCACTGCTTTCCTTTTTTGTATTTTATTGGCAGCTCAGATTCATAACATCCCAGTTGTAACTTTCTGTATACACTTGGGGCCGCTCCTGTATTCCTCAATTCAGAAAATGGAATTGCCACTCACTCCCCGCTGGTGATGATGATGACCAAACTTCTGGCTTGCACAGAAGGGTGTCTGTACTAAGAAGTCCAGTTCTGACTCCAGATCCTTCCTTCCTTCCTTCCTTCCTTCCTTCCTTCCTTCCTTCCTTCCTTCCTTCCTTCCTTCCTTCNCCTTCCTTCCTTCCTTCCTTCCTTCCTTCCTTCCTTCCTTCCTTCCTTCCTTCCTTCATTCCCTCCCTCCCTCCCTCCCTTCCTTCCTTCCTTCCTTCCTTTTGACAGAGTTTCGCTCTTATTGCCTAGGCTGGAGTACAATGGTTGGATCTCGGCTCATTGCACCCTCTGCCTCCCTGGTTCAAGCGATTCTCTGGCCTCAGCCTCCAGAGTAGCTGGGATTACAGGTACCCGCCACCACGCCCAGCTAATTTTTTGTATTTTTAGTAGAGGCAGGGTTTCACCATGTTGGCCAGGCTGATCCTAAACTCCTGACCTCAGGCGATCAGGCCACCTTGGCCTCCCAAAGTGCTAGGATTACAGGCAGTAGCCACTGTCCCCAGGCCTCCAGATCCTTTTAATACAACCCAATTCATCACTCTGGAAGATCTGGTGTCTTCTCTTTTTCCATTATGTTCAATTTGTTCATTTTTCCTGATGGATACCCAGTGAGCATTTCAATCTGAGACTCAGTTTTGAGTTCTTCAATTCTGAGAAATTCTATTGATTTATTCCTTCAGTAATGTTCTAACTTTCATTTTTTCTGTGCAGTCCCTTACTAGAACTCCTTTTTTGTTGGATTTTTGACTATCAGGACTAAATTTCCAATTTTCACTTCTCTTCTATTTTCCATTTTTGTCACCCTACTCCTTGTGCTCTAATTTTGGGGAGATTTCCTTGATATTGTCCTCTGAGCCTTCTATTAAACTACTACAATTTCATGTCTTATAGTTCTAAGATCTGCACACTTTTTGGGTTAGTGATTATTTTTTCTTATTTCATGGATGCAAAATCTTTTCTTCTTTCTCTGACCATATTCATTATGTATATTTAACACCCTTTCACCCTCGTTTCAGTCTTATCATCTTTTTCTCTGAATAATTCTTTTTGTTGTTGTTGTTCTGTTCTTTATGTTGGAGGATTTTTTCTCAGGTGTCTGCTGATCCCTGGGCTTCCATTTAAAAACACTGTAATATGGATTTGCAGGACCAAGTGCATCAGTAAGACATAGAACCAGTGAGCATCACTGAAGGGCAATTCAGAACTGAGCTGTATTTTTAATTGGAACACCCCAAATATCAGTATCAACAGCTTTATTCTCTGGAGTGATTAAATTCTTTTCAGAGAGGGACTATCTAGTCTCTCACCAGGGATGTAAAGGTAATAATTAAAATCTGCCTGCTTTTACTTAATGCTCCTTCTTCAGTATGTCCCCTGACTCTGTCCTCTTTTGGGTCTGATGTCTGGGATCTAGAGCCTTTCAAGGTTAATATTTCTGGGCAAAATAAAATACAAAAAACAAACCTATTTTATTTACAATTTGGGGAAGGGTAATAATTAAGGATGTGTGGGTGGAGACTTGAGCTTCAAGACATCTTAAGAATTACATTGACCCCCAACCCCTGCCTTTTTAGCCTCTTGTCTTACCTCCACCTTCTTCAGAATGAATATGAGGTGTCTCCATCTCTATTTTTTTCTGGGTCTCTCTGGGGTGAATCACTAGCTTCTCATTGCTGTCTGCCTCTAGAGGTTTAAGCTCTCTCTGCTTAGCAAGTTAGTGACTGCTTCTTCACCGACTTCCATCTTCTAAACCTATTAACATCTTTTGTCTTTTTAGTCTTTTTGTTCTTTGGGGTTTATAGCCTTTTATTGCTTTACTGTCATTGCAGTGTCATTTCAGGAGCAGGAACACAAGCACACAAGTTCTTAATTTATCATGTTTAGCTATTTAAAAAGGCAATTCTCATTGTGCCACTATTTAAAACTTTCCTGTGGCTTCCAATTGTGCTTTGGATTTATTGAATACCTTCAGCGTGGTCTGTAAAGCCTTACTGACCTGACTTCTGTCTGTCTTCTTTATTGTTTTCTGAGTTGACCATGTACTTTCTTTTCATCCTCAATTTCTCCTTTGCAGCACAAATCATAAAGTCAAATAATTTCTTGTAAGCTCTGGAAGGAAGGGAACATATCTTGCTTTATTACTGCTCTTTTTCTAGTGCTTCACACTGTGCCAGCAGTAATAGTTATTCAATAAGCATTTGTTAATGAGTAGATTAATATGTCACTTCTTAACCCTATCTCTTTCTCTGTAGTTATCATCAGTAATAAGAGCCATTAGTTACTTATTTCAGAAATATATAGTATATTAGTCTGTTCTCACACTGCTAATAAAGGCATACCTGAGACTGGGTAATTTATAAAGGAAAGAGGTTTAATTGACTTACAGTTCCACATGGTTGGGGAGGCCTCCCAGTCATGGCGGAAGGTGAATGAAGAGCAAAGTCATATCTTACGTGGTGGCAGGCAAGAGAGCTTGTGCAGGGGAACTCCTATTTATAAAACCATCAGATCTTATGAGGCTTGCTACCATCAGAACAGTATGGGGGGAACCACCCCCATGATTCAATTATCTTCACCTGGCCCAGCCCTTGACACATGGGGATTATTACAATTCAAGGTGAGATCTGGGTGAGGACAGAGCCAAACCATATCACCAGTGTATGTAATAGAAGCTAGTAAACTGTTCTATTCCCAGGGAGGAAGAAGGCCCAGAAGGAAAAAGATGTCCATTTGTAGCTCAGGAACAGTCACAAACTCTTGATACCTGTTTTGTGTCATGTCTGTGTTATATGTTTTATATCTATGCTTAATAATCATAATCATAATTATTATTAGATATATAAGCTATAAAAAACTAAGTACTTTCAAGCTCATTGTTATAGTATTAATATCTTATATATTAGCTCATTTAGAATAGTGACAGACACAGTTCTAAGCTCTTTACATACATTTACTATTTAATTTTCACAATAAACTTGTGTAATAGATATTTTTATTTGTATTGTACAGGTAAAAAAAACCACCTCAGAGAGTTTAAGTAGCCTTTCTTAGGGTATATAGCCATTGATAGTAGAGTCTGGATTCCAATTCAGACCTTAAGTTGCAGAATTAGGGTCTTAGCCATTGCTGTATGCTGCGGCTTCTCATCTATCCTCATAAGGTGTCTACAGAGTAGGCAGAAAGGTATTAAGGGATCAGTCAGCCAGGAAGGTGAATTGATAAAAGCGTGAAATGATAAAAGTATGGCCTTTATCTACTTCTTCATTCACATTAGCAACAAATCCATGACCCTACTAGTTATACCATCTAAGAATCTAGAATGAACCTTGTCATATTCTTTTCCTCTCCCATATAAGTAAATAAGCATATGGATACACAGATGTATAGGTGTTACTCTGTTGTCTATTTTCCAAAATGATGCAGTTTTTACCTAACTGTAACTAATGAAAATCCCTTCAGTTTAACTGTTGTAGTTTAATGAATTATTTTTTCTTGCTTTTTTGAGGTATAATTGACAAATAAAAAAAGTACACATTCAGGGTGTATAGTGTGATGATTTGCTATAGCTATACGTTGTGAAATGATTACCACAATTAATTTAAATAATATATCCATCATTACTCATAGTTACCATTTTGTGTGTGTAGAGTAAGTTAGTGTAGACACTACAGATCTCCAGGAATACCTGGGAGATATTGTGGATTTGGTTCCAGATCACCTCAATAAAGTGAATATCATAATAAAGCCACAAAATATCATCAAAAAGTCACAGTACATTTTTGGTTTCCCAGTGCTTATAGAATTTATCTTGACACATACTGTAGTCTATTAAGTATGCAATAGTACTATGTCTAAAAAGCAATATACATGCCTTAATTAAAAAATACTTTATTGCTAAAAAAATTCTAATGATCATCTGAGCCTTTAGCGAGTTGTAGTCTTTTTTTTGCTGGTGGAGGGTCTTGCGTTGGTTTTGATGGTTGCTGATTGATCAAGGGTGGTTGCTGAAGGTTGGGGTGGCTGTGGCAATTTCTTACAATAAGACAGCAATGAAGTTTGCTGCACCAGTCAACTCTTCCTTTCACAAAAGATTTTTTCTGTGCTTTGTGATATCATTTTACCCACAGAAGAATTTTGTCCAAAATTGGAATCAATCCTCTTAAATCCTGTTGCTGCTTTATCAACTAAATTTATGGAATATTCCAAATACTTTGTTGTCATTATAACAGTGTTTCCTGCATGTTCATCAGGAATAGATTCCATCTCAAGAAACCACTTTCTTTGCTCATTTATAAGAAGCATCTCTTCCTGTGCTCAGGTTTTATCATGAGAGTGCAGTAATTCACATCTTCAGGCTTCACCTCTAGTTTTAGTTCTTTTGTTATTTGTACCACATCTGCAGTTACTTCTGCCACAGAAGTCTTGAACCCCTCAAAGTCATCCATGAGGGCTGGAATCAATTTCTTCCAAACTCCTGTTCATATTTATATTTTGGCTGCCTCCATGAATCATGAGTCTTCTTAATGGCATCTGGAAGGATGAATCTTTTCCAGAAGTCTTTATATTTACTTTGCCCAGATCCATCAGAGGTTCACCATCTATGGCAGCTGTGCCCTTATCAAGAGTATTTCTTAAATATTCATGTCCTTTGCAGCAACAAGTATGCAGCCGGAGGCCATTATCCTAAGTGAGTTCATGCGGGGACAGAAGACCAAATACTGCATGCTCTCACTTATAAGTGGGAGCTAAACATTGGGTACTCATGGACATAAAGATGACAACAATAGACACTGGAGACTACTGGGTGGAGGAAGGAGGACAGAAAGGATTGAAAAATGAACTATTGGGTACTATGCTGAGTACCTGAGTGATGGGATCATTTGGACCCCAAACCTTAGCATCATGCAATATACCCCGGTTACAAACCTGCATATGTACCCCCTGCATCTAAAATAAAGTTAAAAAAAAAAGAACCTCGAGAGCCATGTACAGGAAATGTATCAAAATGGAAGAAGAACAAGAGTTTAATAAATCATCATTTATAAAAACCCCAAACAACAACAACAACAACAACAACAACAACAACAAAAAGTATTTCTGAAATAAAAGACTTGAAAATCAAAATTACTCCTTGGTACATGGGCAGCAGTCGTGAAAACAACATTAATCTCTTTGTACATCTCCATCAGAGCCCTTGGATTTCTAGATGCATTGTCGATGAACAGTAATATTTTGAAAGGAATCTTTTTTCTGAGCATTAAGTTTCAACAGTGGGCTTAAAATATTCAAGAAACCATGCTATAAACAGATGTGCTGTCATCCAGGCTTTCTTGTTTCATTTAGGGAACACAGGCAGAGCAGATCTAGTATCATTCTTAAGGATCCTAAAAGTTTTGAAATGGTAAATGAGCCTTGGCTATCACTTAAAGCCACCAGCTTCACTAGCCCTTAATAAGAGAGTCAGCTTGTCCTTTGAAGCCGGGCACTGACTTCTCCTGTCTCCTATGAAAGTCCTAGATGGCATCTTCTTCTAATAGAAGGTTGTTTCATCTACATTGAAAATCTGTTGTTTAGTGTAGCCACCTTCATCTGTGATTTTAGCTAGATCTTCTGGATAACTTGCTGCAGCTTCTACAGCAGCACTTGTTGCTTCACCTTGCACTTTATGTTGTGGAGATGGCTTCTTCCCTTAAACCTAATGAACCAGTCTCTGCTAGCTTACAAGGTTTCTTCTGCAGCTCCCTCACCTCTCTCAGCCTTCTAGTTACCGCGTTGCTCTGGATTAGAGTTTTGAGTGAGGAAATATGGTGGAGGTTTGATCTTCTATCCAGACCAGCAAAACTTTCTTCATATCAGCAATAGGCTGTTTTCTTTTTTCTTTTCTTTTTTTTTTTTTGAGAAGGAGTCTTGCACTGTTGCCCAGGCTGGAGTGCAGTGGCGGGATCTCCACTCACTGCAAGCTCCGCCTCCCTGGTTCAGGCCATTCTCCTGCCTCAGCCTCCTGAGTAGCTGGGACTACAGGCGCCCGCCACCACGCCCGGTTAGTTGTTTTGTATTTTTAGTAGAGACGGGGTTTCACTGTGTTCGCCAGGATGGTCTCGATCTCCTGACCTCGTGATCCACCCGCCTCGGCCTCCCAAAGTGCTGGGATTACAGGCGTGAGCCACCGCACCCGGCCTGTTTTCACTTTCTTGTCATTTATATGTTCACTGGAGTAGCGCTTGTAATTTCTTTCAATAACTTTTTCTTTGTATTCATAACTTGGCTAACTGATGCAGGAGGCCTAGCTTTCAGACTGTCTTGGCTTTAGACATGCCTTCTTCACTAAGCATAATCATTTCTAGCATCTGATTTAAAGTGAGATACGCGGCCTGATGCGGTGGCTCACACCCGTAATCCCAGCACTTTGGGAGACCGAGGTGGGCGGATCCCTTGAGTTCAGGAATTCTGGACAACATGGTGAAACCCCATCTCCATTAGCCGGGCATGGTATTGCACTCCTGTAATCCCAGCTACTTGGGTGACTGAAGCAGGAGAATCTCTTGAACCCGGAGGCGGAAACTGCAGTGAACTGAGATTGCGCCACTGCACGCCAGCCTGGGTGATAGAGTGAGACCGTGTCTCAAGAAATAAATACATTAAAAAAAAAATAATAATAATAAAATAAAGTGAGAGATGTGTGACTCTTCCTTTCACTTAAACACTTGAAGGCCGTTTTCGAGTTAGTAGTTGGCCTAATTTTAGTATTGTATCTCAGGGAATAAAGAGACCCGATGAGAGGGAGAGAGATAGGAGATCGCGGGTTGATGAAGCAGTCAGAACACACAAAATATTTATTAATTATTTTGCTGTCTTTTATGGGTGTGGTTTATCGTACTTCGAAACAATTATTATGGTAATATCAAAGATCACTGTGTTAGGCGATTGTTGCATAGCTATAAAGAAATACTTAAGACTAGCTAATTTATAAGAATAGAGATTTAATTGGCTCACAGTTCTGCAGGTTGTAGAGGAAGCAAAATGCCAGCATCTGTTTCTGGGGATGGCTTAGAGAACTTTTACGGTGGAAGCTGAAGTGGGAAATTGCATGTCACATGGTGAACACAGGAGCAAGAGAGAGGGAATTGGGGGTAGAGGTGCCACACACTTAAACAACCAGATCTTGTATGAACTTAGAGAGAGAGCTCACTTATCACTAAGAGAATGGCCCAAGCCATTTATGGGGGATCTATCCTCATGATCCAAGCCCCTTCCATCAGGCCCCAACTCCAACACCGGAGATTACATTTCAGCATGAGATTTGGTCAGGACAAATATCCACACTGTATCAATCACTGATCACATATTATCATAAAAAATATAATAATGAAAATGTTTGAATATTGCAAAAATTATGAAAATGTGACAGACGTGAAGTAAGCACATGCTGTTGGAAAAATGGTGCCAATACACTTGCTCAAGGCAGGGTTGCCACACACCTTCAACTTGTAAGCAGCACAATATCTGTGAAGTGCAATAAAATGAAGCACGATAAAACAAGGTATGCCCGTCTTCTCAGCATATTTCAAATAAATAATACGGTATTGTTACTGATAGTCACTATGCTGTATATTAAATCTCCAGCATGTACGGCATGATGAATAATTATTTTTAATGACTAGAAACATTTCAAGATGATGATATACCATAATTTATTCAATTATTTCCCTACTGATGCAGATTTATTTATTTATTTATTTTTAACTTTAGCTATTTATCACAATGGGCCATGTTGCAGTGAATTTACTTGTAATATTTACTTAAATACTGATAATTTTATTTACATTATCTATATTTCCAAGGAAGATAATTCTGCTATGTGAAATTACATTTAAATTCACATTTCTACCAGAAACATACAGGATTATCCTTTTTTGTGCATCCCCGTTTATAAAAATAGATGTTAGTACTTTTAAATTCCTGACATTGAGTGCATTATTTTCAAAGACTGCCCTGTGTTTTTATATGTAAACACTTATGTAAATATATATAATGTATATGCCTATCAAAGAAATTAAAATGCAAAATATTTTTATTTTTAATTAAAAAAATAAGGAATCTGAGACTAACCATTGTTTCTTTTCTAAACTTGTGATCTCAAACCTTAGCATGTGTAAGAATCATTTGGAATAGTTGTTAAAACATAAGTTGCTAGGCCCCACTCCTGGAGTTTCTAATTCATTTGATTTGAGGTGGGGACTGAGAATTTGCATTTCTAAAAATTTCCCATGTGATACAGATACTGCTGGTCCAGGGACCACACTTTGAGAACCACTCTTCTAGATGGGTTCTTTAGACCAAAAAGTATCCTTAAGAATTTACGTAGTATACTTACTTACTTTGGGTGTAATATCTGGTCAACTCAAAATAAGCAATCTAAAATAACAATAGATTGAGGGCATTAATTGAAATTAGGTAAAAAACAAACAAACAAACTCACAGTTCTGTTTTAAGTTCCATAATTTGCCAGCTGTGTAATGGATAACTTACTCAAACTCTTTGAACTTAGCGTGTCTTTTTTTACTGATAGAATAATATCATGTTTTACTTCATCAAAGGATTGCCCTGATGCTCAAAAGAGGCAGTGAATGTGAAAGTACTCAAAAATGCTATGCAAATATAAATTATAATCGTCACTCTGTGGATTAGGATTATTTGATATATAAATCAGTTACAGCTCAGCCTTTTTACTCTGTGTCAAATATTTTTTCGAATTGATGCCTCATTAATAAGTAAAATAATTGGGCCCCCTAGAAGTCTTAAGAAGTAGCAAAATACCTTTCTCAAGAGGCAACAAGTGATGAATTACCTCACGTAGCACATCATTAACCTCCCTAAAATTCCCATTTACACCACGTTCTTCCTCAATTCTCACAGAGGAAGTTCTAATCATTCTAAATCATATTAGAATATTCTATTATCTCTGCAGCAGTGGCCTCTCTCTGAAATTATCTTGCTGGTTTATTTATGTGTTTACCATCTATCTTTCCCATACTAGATCACAAACTCCCTGACAGCCAGGTCTGACTTTTTCACCACTGCATCCCAGAACTGAGAATAATTATAGGCACAGAGCAGGAACAAAATGACAATTTAGCTTTTTAGTGACCATGTGAAGCGCTATAATAGCTTTTAAGTAGGATTTATCTGGTACTGACAAGTTTGAATTAAATGCTTAGAATGTACTGTGTCAATTTCTAAACACCAAAATCACATAAACGTTACTGGTTATTTTGAGAAGTTCAATAAAGAAGATATATTGATTAAAATGATTTGTAAATCACTAGGATTACAATTTATTCATTCAACAAAGTTATATAATTAATACATGATGATATAAATAGTATGTAAGTTCTGAGGAAATTTTTATTCTTAGTTTCTCTCTTGGCAGAAAGCTGGCCTAGAAAATTTCAATTTAATTTGTTGAGTAAGTTTTCTGCAGAAGAATTTGTAATATTTTTTATTGTAAACATTAAAGAGTAAGTGCTAGAATATGGAATATGACTATAAAGTAAAATATATTGTTTGTCTGCATAGTTGCTTTTATGGACTCACCAACAATTTCAAAATGCTGCATTTACGCAAATTTTTTTTGGAGTTCTTCTTTTGGGATTAACTTCAAAGCCAACTCACATGCTACAAAATACAAACAAAACAAAAAACAGAGAACTTAAAAATGATTCAAGTTTTTAAAAAGTTTTTTAAACCTAAATCATAATTGTGTATATTGATTAAATATTTTATTTACCAATCTTGAATTCTGGCTGTTAAATCTTTACTTTAAAAACAAAGGGATTCATGATAAAAAAAGACAAAACACTAAACAAACCAGGAATACAAAGGAACTTTCTCAACCTCATGAAGGGCATTTACACAAAACAAAAACCAAGTATTCCCCTCCTCACAGCTCTCCCACACAAACAAACAAAAATCCCAACTAACATCGTACTTAATGGTGAAAGACTGAAAGCTTTACCCAAAGATTAGGAAAAGACAACAATGTACACTCATGCCTCTTCTATTTAACATTTTACTGGAGGTTCTAGGCAGGACAATTAGGGAAAAATAATGAAACAAAAAGCAGCCAGATTGGAAAGGAAGAAGTAAAACTCTCTCTGTTTGCAGAGGACATCATCTTATATACAGAAAATCCTAAGGAATCCATATTGAAACTACAACAGCTAATAAATGAATTTAACATAAAGTTTCAGGATTCAAGATCAATATAAAAATATTGTTGCTGTACAATAGTAATAAGCAATCCAAAATGAAATTAAGAAAGCAATTTCACTTAGAACATTAAAATAGTAAAATACTTATAAGACTTGAGCCTTGTAAAATACAAATATTGCTGAAAGAAAATTTAAAATATCTTAATAAATGAAAGATATGTTCATGAATCCAAGACTTACTATTGTTAAGAAGGCAAAGTCGCAAAGTTGGTATACAGATTTAATGTCATCTATATGAAAATCCCAGCTGCTTTTTTTGCAAAAATTAATCGAATGATCCTAAAATTTAGATGGAACTGCAAAGCACCCAGAATAACTCAAACAATCTATAAAAAAGAAGAAATTTGAAGGTGTCATACTTCCAATCAAATTTACTATAAAGCCCTAAAGTAATGCAGACAGTGAGGTGCTAGGATAAGGACAGATACACAGATTGATGAAATGATAATCCAGAAAAAAACCCTTATATTTATGGGCAATTGACTTTTCAATAAGGTTACAAACACAATTCCGTAGGGGAAAAATCATTTTTTCAACAAATAGTGATGAGACAACTGGTATACACATGCAAAAGGATGAAAGTGTACTTCTTCCTCACACCATACATAAAAATTAATTCAAAAGAGATCATAGACCTAAATGTAAGAACTGAAATTATAAACCTTTTTGAGAAAAGCAGGAATAAATTTTCATGACCTTCAGTTAGACAATATTTCTTAAATTTGACACCAAAAACTCAATAGACAAAATTTTAAAAAATAGATAATTTGAACTTAATGAAAATTAAACCTTTTTTACTTCAAAAATGCATCAAGAATGCAAAAAGCTAACTGATAGGTCTGGAGATAATATTGTAAAACACTTATATAATGAGGGACTTTAATCTAGAAAATATAAAGAATGATTATAAGTCAACAACAAAAAGACAGATAACTCAATTTTAAAAAAATGAGTAAAGGATTTGAGTAGATATTTCCCCAAAGAAGATATACATATGGTCACTAAGCACATTAAGATATTCAACATCATTAGCCATTAGAGAAATGCAAATTAAAACCATAGTAACATATCACTTCATATCAACTAAGATAGCTATTATTAAAAGACAGATATAACACATGTCAGTAAGAGAGTGTAGAACCCTTATGCACCTCTGGTAGAAATAAAAATGGTACAATGACATTGGAAAACCAGGTATAACTTCCTATGAGTTATCTACTGATTCACTTCTTAGTATTTAGCCAGGAGAACTGGAAACATTTTCACACACAAAAATGTATACACTAATATTCATAGCAGTATTATTCCTAGTTTTCAAAAAGTGGTAATATCCATCAGCTGATTAATGGATAAACAAAATGTGATGTATTCCGTACCATAGAATATTGTTTTGCAATACAAAATAATAAATTACTGATACAAGCTACAACATAGATGAGCCCGGAAAATATTGTGTTAAGTGAAATAAGCCAGTCACAAAAGACCACATACTCTGAGGCACCATTTATACAAAGTCTCCAGGGTACCTAAATTCTTAGAGATGAAAAGTAGATTCGTGGCTTTCAGGATCTGGAGAAGGGGGCAGGAAGAACTGGGGAATGGGCAGTGGCTACTAATGGAAAGGTTATTTTTTTTGGTGATAAAATGTTTCAAATTTAGTAGTGATGTTTACACAACTCTGTGGATACTCTAAAAACCACTGAATTATACACTTTCAAAGATTGAATAATAAATGTGAATAATATCTCAATAAAGTTATCTTTAAAAAACAACAAATGCTTATTTATCACCACACAGAATTTAATTTTCAATGCCTTATATATTTAAAATTGTAAAAATTAATTCTAAAATAAAAATGTTTAGATCATTTTTAATGTAAAAATTGAAACCATAACACAGGATAAAAATATACTGAAAAACATTATAAAAAATGAACTGAGGTCATGCTGAGCCAGGGTCTGGCCCGTGAACTCAGCAGCAGCCCCTCAGCTTCACCCACCACCTACCGACCACGGACGGACCCCTGCAAAGTGAAAGAGCTTCCGGCCTTCGTGAAAATGTGTAAGCAGGATCCAAATGTTCTGCACATGAAAAATGCGCTTCCTGAGGGAGTGGGTGAAGAGCATGCGGGGTAAGGTGCCATCTGCTACTCCGAAAGCTCAATCAGAAGAAAATATCAAGGAAGAAAAAGCAGATAATAAGAAGGCGGAGGGAGACTTAAAGACAGACAAACCATCAAATGAGGAAAGCGATCTAGGAACTGATAATGAAGGTGTGATGGAACTAGACACTGATGCCCCTCAAGAAATGAGAAATTCAGAGATAGCAGAGGAGATGATGGATCAGGTAAACGATAAGAAAGTGGCTGCCATTGAAGCCCTAACTGATGATGAACTGTAGAAAGCCATCAACTCATTCATAGATTCCATCAAGCTGAATCCTCCCTTGGCCATTCTGTATACCAAGAGGGCCAATGTCTTTGACAAATTACAGAAACCAAATGCTGCCATTCAAGACTGTGACAGAGCCATTGAAATAAATCCTGATTCAGGTCAGCCTTACAAGTCATGAGGGAAACCACACAGATTTCTTAGTCCGTTGGGACGAAGCAACCCATGATCCTGCTTGGCCTTGCCTTTAAACTGGATGATGATGAAGATGCTAGAGCAGTGCTAAAAGAAGTTCAACCTAGGGCACAGAAAATTGCAGAACATCGGAAAAAGTGTGAGGGAAAACGTGAAGAGTGAGAGATCAAAGATATAATAGAGTTAAGAAGGCTCCAGAAGAGCATGAGAGAGCCCAAACAGAGGAAGAAGCCAGAGGACAGTCAGCAGTTCAGTATGACTCTTTTCTTGGTGGCTTTCTTGGGGGAATGCCTGATAATTTTCACAGAGGAATGCTGGGAATGGGAGAGGGAATGCCTTGAGTGGCAGGAATGCCTGGACTTAAAGAAATTCTTAGTAATCCCGAGGTTCTTGCAGCGAAGCAGGATCCAAAATTATGGTGGCCTTCCAGCATGTAGCCCAGAACCCAGCAAATATGTCAAAACACCAGAGCAACCAAAGGTTATGAATCTTATCAGTAAATTATCAGCCAAATTTGGAGGTCAAGTATAATGCCCTCCTGATAAATAAAGCCCTTGCTGAAGGAAAAGCAACCTAGATCACCTAGAATGCTTTAGATGGGTGTCACAATAATATGAACCAGTGTACTTCTGACCTTCTCATCAAGAGAGCTGGGTCACCTTGAAGATACTCACTATCCCTCGACCCCAAATGCAGCTGAAGCATTTTACAGTGGTTTGCCATTAGGGTATTCATTTACATAATGTTTTCCTACTAGGAATTACAAACTTTAAACACTTTTTTAACTTTAAAACTATTTAAAACAAAAAACATGAACTGAGAAAAATGTGTGTGGCATACATGCCAAAAGATTAGTAACAATAATATATCAATAATAAAATATTTCATAAATTAATTAAAACAAAAGTCAAATTTTAATAATGAAATAGGAAACATGAATTTTTAAAAAATGTAGCCATGACAAATTAACACATAAAATAACCTCATTAATAGTCAAGTAACTGCAGAATTTAACAATATAATCAGCTTTTAAAAAAATTGTAAGAGCCAGTGTAGGCAAGATAACTGGGTAGTTGTGTACACTGTTGGTAAGAAAATAAGTGGATGTTATATTTCTCTAAATTACTCATTTTTGCATGCTTTCCTTAGAAGTATACTTCTAACAGTTTATCCTAAAGAAAATATCATGAGTGAATTAACTGATTTAGCAAGAAAAATATTTATCAGAACATTGCTTGTAATACTAAAAATGTTAGAACAATTTACATTTCCAAAATGGGGGATTTATTAGATCACGTGTGTCATATTGGCAAAATTGAACACCATTCACTTATTCAAAAAAGAGCTATTGGTGAGAGGAATCTGAGATGATGGAAATAGGAAACACCAGGAATCTGTTTTCCCACCTAGACAACAATTGCGTTAGCAGAATGGGTCTGATGTAAATATTTTGGAACGCTGGAGTCTGTTGAAGGCTTGTAACTTCCAGGGGTGGCTTGGATGGTAAATTGCAGTTAATTTAGGTCAGTTTTAGCTCTTACCACCATAGAATCTGTCTCGCACCCCCAACCCCATGACAGGCAGCTTGCATGTGTTCATGGAACAACCTGCCCATAGTTTGCAGGAGCTGTGTTGGGCAAAACATATCCTGTCTTCCAAACATCAGGTCCTGTGTTCTCATTACCAATTGCTATTTCTGATCACAGAAGTGCAGATGGGGTCGGGGGGATAGAGAGGCATTGTTGTTGCATCTCCCCCAGTTGTTGCAAGCCCTCCATCTGTGACTGAAAAGACTTCCAGGTGATTTAAAGGGCCAGTGATTCTTGCCACACCAATTTTTCTCCTTTTCCCTGCTTGGAAGCCAGACATTATAAAGACTAGGACGTTAAGAAGCAATTGCATACATGGGGAAAATTAGAAAGTTACCATGCATGTGTAAGGAAAGGTGTGGGCTCAGAAAAGACTTGAGAAGACCTGAAGTTTACACCACAGGCTGATATTTGGCACAGAGACAGCCTACAACAACAGCAACAAAAACTATAATAAAACTGCAAGCCCTGGGAAAGGGAGAGGATTTGATTTCCAGAGTTAACCATTTTATTAGATTCAAATGTCTAGTTTTCAACAAAAATATCAAAAGACATACAAAGAAATTGGCAAGTATGACCCATTCAAAAGAAAAAAATAAATTAACAGAAATTGTCACTGAAAAAGACCTGATGGTAGATCTACTAGACAAAGATCCTAAAACAGCTGCTTTAAAGATGCTGAAGGAACTAAAGGAAGATGTGGAGAAAGTCAAGAAAATGATGTGTGGAAATAAATGGAAATACCAATAAAGAGATGGAAAACGTAAAAGGAAACCAAAGAGAATTTCTGGACCTGAAATTATAATAATGGAAATGAGAGAAATCACTACAGGGATTCAGAGAGATTTGAAGAGAAAGAAGAAAGAATCAATAAAGTTGAAGATAGGACAATGGAAACTATTGAGTCTGAGGAGTAGAAAGAAAAAAGATTGAAGGAAAGTGAAAAGAAACTATAGGACACGTGGGACAGCATCAACCAACATATGCATTGAGAGAGTCCCAGAAGGAGAAGAAACAGAGAGATAAAGATAATTTTTGAAAGCATAATAGCTGAAATATTCCCAAATGTGATGAAAAACATTAAAATAGCTATTTAAGCAGCTCAATGAATTCCAAGTAAAATGAACTAAAAAAGACACACACTGAGGCACATTATAGTAAAATTTTTCAGAGACAAAAACTAAGAGAATCTTGAAAGCAGCAAGAGGGATGGAACTTGTCACATATAACAAATCCTCAACAAGACTATCAGCTGATTTCTTAGAAAATTTGGAGGCCAAAGGTCAATATAGTCAAAGTGCTAAAAGAAATTTAAAAACCTGTCAACTAAGGATTCTATATCTGGCAAAACTTTCTTTCAAAAATGAGGGAGAAATTAAAATGGTCTCAGAAAACAAAAGCCAAGGGAATTCTTTACCAACAGGCTTTCCCTGTAAAAAATACTCAAGGGAGTCTTGCAAGATAAAATGAAAGGACACTAGTCAGTAACTCAAAGCTGTATGAAGAAATAAAAATCTCAATAAAAATAAGAATGTGAGTAATTATAAAAACTAGTGGTATTGTAACAATGGTTTGTAACTGTACTTTTAATTTTCTACAGAATTGAAGAGACTTTTAAAAAATAGTCTAAAGGTTAGTATTATTGAAACTTTGCTTTGTAACTTCAAATTTTGTTAGAAAACAAAATTGTGATTTAAGACACTAATAATTATTAGTATATGTTTTGGAACACATAAGGTATAAAAATGTCATTCTGTGAATGACATAAAAAGGGTGGAGGCAGAATTGTTAAAAGAGTAGAGCTTTTATATGTTACTTAAATTAACCTGGCATAAATGTCAATTATAGTATTATAACTTTAGGGTGTTAAGCATAATCCTCATGGTAACCACAAAGAAAATAGCTATAGAATATATACAAAAGGAAATGAGCAATGAATTTTAACATTCCACTACAAAAATTAAACTAAACATAGAAGACAGTAACACAGGAAATGGAACACCAAAAAGTTATAAGCCATATAGAAAACAAATAGTAAAATGACAAGTAAGTCCACCCCTGTAAGTAATTACTTTAAATGTAAATGAATTAAACTTGCCAATCAAATGACAGCCATTGGATGAATGGATTGAATAAACATGTTCGCAATATATGCTGTTCACAAGAGACTCACTTTAGATCAAAGATACAAATAGATTGAAAGTGGACAAAAGGAAAAAGGTATTTCATGCAAATAGTAATCAAAAGAAAGCAGGGGTAGCTATATCAGACAAAAATAGACTTTAAATCAAAATAAACTTTAATCTTCTTAAAGATAAGAAGGAAACTTTATATTCATAAAAGGTTTAATACAAGTAGGAACACACAACAATTACAAACATGTAGACACTTAATGGGACTAAGAAATAAAGAGAGAAGACTCAAACTACTAAAATCAGAATGGAAAGTGGGCATATAATTACTGATTCTACAGAAGTAAAAAGGATTATGAGAGTGCTATGACAAATTATATACCAACAACTGGATAATTTCAATGAAGTGGACAAATTCCTAGAAACATGAAACAAACAATACTAAATCATGAAGAAACAGAAAACATGAATAGATCTATTACTAATAATGAGATTGAATCAGTAATCGAAAAATCTTCCAACAAAGAAAAACTTTAGACCTGATGAATTCACTGGTGAATTCTGCCAAACATTTAAAGAAAAATGAGCACTAATCAATCTGTTCAACCTTTTTTAAAAAATTGGAGAGGAGGAATTGAAGAGGAGGGAACATTTCCTGTCTCATTCTATAAGGTCAGCATGAACGTGATACCAAAGCCAGACAAAGACACTGCAGGAAAAGAAAATTACAGAACAATGTAATTGTTTACAACAATTGTCACTGAAAAAGACCTGATGGTAGATCTACTAAACAAAGATCCTAAAACAACTGCTTTAAAGATGCTGAAGGAACTAAACAATATAAACAATGATTCAGCAAAATATTAGCAAATGGAACTCAGCAGTATATCAAAATGATTATACAGTATGACCAAATGCAACTTATTTCTGAATGCAGTGATAGTTTAATATATAAAAACTGATCAATGTAATGTATCACATTAACGGAATGAAAGAAAAACCTACATAATTATCTCAATTGATGCAGAAAAATTATCCCACAAAATTCAACATCTTTTATAATTAAAACATTCAACAAACTAAGAATAGAAGGAAAGTACCTCAATATAATACAGGCCATATATAAAAATCCTGCAGTGAACATTATACTCGACTGTGAAAGATTGAACATTTTTCATCTAAGATCAGAAACAAGGCAAGGAAGACTGCCTTCACCACTTCTATTCAGTATAGGACTGGAAGTCCTATTTAGGGCAATTATGCCAGAAAAAGAAATAATAGGCATCTAAGATAGAAAAAAGGAAATAAAATTATCTCTGTTCACAGATGATATGCTTTTATGTGTAGAAAACCCTAGATTCCACAAAAGAACTATAGAATCAATAAATGAATTCAGCAAAATAGCACTATGCAAAGTCAACACAAAAATCAGTTGAATTTTTATACATTAACAGTAGGCCATCTGAAAAGAAAATTACAAAAATAATTCCATTACAATGACATCAAAGAAAAGAAAGTACTTAGGTATTAACTGGGCAGTTGAAAAATTTGTACAATGAAAATGATAAAACATTGCTGAAATTAAAGAATACATAAATAAGTGGGAAAATGTCCCACATTCCAAGATTGGCAGACTTAATACGGTTAATATGTCAACACTACCCAAAGCAAACTACATATTCAATGCAATTCCTATCAAAATCTCAATGATTTCTTTTTGTAGAAAGAGAAAGCCCATTTAAAAAGTCACATGGAATCTCCAGGGACCCTGAATAGCCCAAAATATCTTGAATAAAAGGGAACAAAGCTGAAGCACTTACACTTCTCAAAAGGACAGATATGTAGGCCAATGAAATAGAATAAAGAACCCAGAAAAATAGCTGGGTGCAGTGGCTCATGCCTGTGATCTCAGAAATTTGGGAAGCTGAGGCAGGCGGATCACCTGAGGTCAGGAGTTCGAGATCAGCCTGGCCAACATGGTGAAACCCTGTCTCCACTAAATATACAAAAATTAGCCAGGCGTGGTGGTGGGCATCTGTAATCCCAGCTACTCGGGAGGCTGAAGCAGGAGAATCACTTGAACCTGGGAGGCGGAGGTTGCAGTGAGCTGGGATCAAGCCACTGCACTTCAACCTGGGTGACAGAGTGAGATTCTGTCTCAAAACAACAACAATGACAACAAAAAACCCAGAAAAATCTTCCCACATATGGTCAAATGATTTTGATATGGTGCCCACACCATTCAATGGGGGAAAAGATAGTTTTGGTTCTAGAAAAATCGGATATCGACATGCAAAGAAATGAAGTTGGACTTTTACCTAGCACCATAATTCAAAAATTAACTCAAAATGAACCAAAGACCTAAATAAATGTAAGATCTAAAACTATAAACCCTTAGAAGACAATATAATGCAAAAGTTTCATAACATTAAACTTGTCAAAAATTTATTGCATATGACACCAATTTAAACAGACAATAAAAGAAAGAGAAGTTGAACAGTATTAAAATTTGAACAATTTTATGTATTAAAATAACAGAGTAAAAAGGCAACACACAGAATGGGAGAAAACATTTGCAATTTGTTCTCTGCAATTGATCACTGATGTGATTGGATTATTTTAATTTTTATCCTTTAGCTTATATCCTATATCATCTAAATTTTATATGACAAACATGTGTTACTATTATAATATGAAAGAACTACTTAGATAATAATAGTTTCAAATAAATCTAAAGTTTAGAAAGGGATTTTTTAAAAGATTGCAATAATTTTTGGAACAGGTAGTCTTAGTCTGTTAGGACTGTTTATACCATAAAATGGATTGACTTATAAACAACAGAAATTATTTTTCACAGTTCTGGAGGCTGAGAAGCTCGAGATAAAAGTGCCAGGAGATCAGTGGTGAGTACCCACTTCCTAGTTCACAGAGAGCAGTTTTCATCTTGTGTCTTCACATAGGAGAAGGGCCAGATATGCTCCCTTAGCCTTCTTTTATAAGACCAAATTACCTCCCACATCCTAATACTATGATATTTGAGGTTAGGATTTCAAAATATGAATTTTGGAGGGACACAAACATTCAGACAATAGCAAAGGTATTATAGTTTAATAGTTATGAGCTTGGGTCTGGAGTTAGCATAGGTTCAAACCCTAACCCTGCCATGTCTTCCAGCATTTTAAGCAATAACTATTCTAAAAGTTCAGAATCTTCTTCTATTAATTTAGAATTATAACACTTTATTGTATATGGATTAATGATGTAATATATGTAAAGCTCAGATTCCAATGCTTAATATTTTGCAGAAATTCAATAAATGGTGGTAACCTTCCTTTAAACTTTCACAGAGCCCGTATTTCTTTATTTTGATCTTAAGAACATAGGTCCATATCTTTCTTAAATGCTTTGCTTTGAACTTCATTTAATTATAGTAAATCAAAATAAATATAGAAAAATGTAATCTCATTTAAATTAGATGCAAGGAACATTACAAAAATATTAAATGAAAATTGTTTCTCCATGTGAGCTTGTATTTCATTATCATTCAAATTATTTAACAAAACAAATTTTTTAGGTTTAAATGATTTTAGATTTTTTTCAGCCAGCTGATTGTTTCAAATTGAAACAATTGCCAGCCTGGTGTTCAAAATACAGTAACATATCAATGTCTGATAATTAAATTAAAGAGTCTGTGCTTCCTTGGATTCATATGCATAAATAGCACTTAGTAAACTTAAGAGTAAATGAGGGATTAAAATGATTTTCCTATGAATCTAAAACAAGGACATGCTTCTGAACTGTTTTCAAGTATCCAGACTACATAGGGTAAATATTACTTTTAAATGAACACCTTAATATTGTGTACTTACACTTTCTGTGATACACACAGATAATTGAAAACTGTCAATGAACTCAGAGCACTTTGTCCAGTAAATCTAATGGTTTCAGCTGATTTAGTTGCAGTCACTTTATTCTTTTGCAATGTTAAGTTGCCTAGAAACAGGAATGCGGGATTGCTGGCAAGATGGCCAAATAGGAACAGCTCTAGTCTGCAGCTCCCAGTGACATCCATGCAGGAGGTGGGTGATTTCTGCATTTCCAACTGAGGTACCCAGTTCATCTCACTGGGACTGGCCAAGCTGAAGCAGGGTGGGGTGTCACCTCACCAGGGAAGTGCAAGAGATTGGGGAACTCCCTCTCCTAGCCAAGGGAAGCCATTAGGGACTGTGCTGTGCATTCCTGCACAGATACTGCATTTTTCCCATGGTCTCCGAAACCAGCAGACCAGGAGATTCCCTCCAGTGCCTACGCCACCAGGGCTCTGGATTTCCAGCACAAAATTGGGCAGCCCTTCGGGCAGACACCGAACTAGCTGCAGTTCTTTTTTCATACCCCAGTGGCACCTGGAACGCCAGCAAGACAGAGCTGTTCACTCCCCTGGAAAGGGGGCTGAAGCCAGGGAGCCAAGTGGACTGGCTCCAATGGGTCCTACTCCCACGGAGCCCAGCAAGCTAAGATCTACTGGCTTGAAATTCTTGCTGCCAGAGCAGCAGTCTGAGCTCCACAGACTGGGGATGCTCAAGCTTGGTGGGGGAAGGGGCATCCACCATCACTGAGGCTTGGGTAGGAGGTTTTACCCTCACAGTGTAAACAAAACCACTGGGAAGTTCAAACTGAGCCCAGCCCACCTCAGCTCAGCAAGGCTGCTGCGACCAGACTGCATCTCTGGATTCCCTCCTCTCTGGGCAGGGAAGCACTGAAAAAAAGGCAGCAGCCCCAGTCAGGAACTTATAGCTGAAACCCGCACCTCCCTGGGATAGAGCACCTGGGGGAAGGGGCAGTTGTGAGGAGAGCTTCTGCAGACTTAAACGTTCCTTCCTGGCAGTTATGAAGAGAGCAGAGGATCTCCCAGCACAGTGTTTGAACTCTGATAAGGGACAGACTGCTTCCTTAAGTGGGTTGCTGACCCCCATGTATACTGACTGGTAGACTCCTCCCAGTAGGGGCCAACAGACCACCAGGAGAGCTCTGGCTGGTGTCTGGCAGGTTCCCCTCTGCAACAAAGCTTCCAGAGGAAGGAACAGGCAGCAATCTTTGCTGTTCTGCAGCCTCTGCTGGCAATACCCAGGCAAACAGGGTCTGGAGTGAGCTCCCAGCAAACTCCAGCAGACTTGCAGCAGATGGCCCTGTTAGAAGGAAAACTAACAAACAGAAATGAATAGTATAAACATTAAAAAAAAGGAGGTCTACTCAAAGACCCCCTCTGAAGGTCCCTGACTTCAAAGACCAAAGGTAGATAAATCCATGAAGATGTGGAGAAACCAGCACAAAAAGCCTGAAAATTCCAAAAACCAGAATACCTCTTCTCCTCCAAAGGATCACAATTCCTTGCCAGCAAGGGAAAAAAAAAAAAAAAAAAAAAAAAACAAAAAAAAAAAACTGGACAGAGAATGAGTTTGATGAAGTAGGCCTCAGAGGGTGGCTAATAACAAATTTCTCCAAGATAAAGGAGCACGTTCTAACCCAATGCAAGGAAGCTAAGAATCTTGAAAAAAGGTTAGATGAATTGCTAACTAGAATAACCAGTTTACAGAAGAACATAAATGACTTGATGGGGTTGAAAAACACAGTATGAAAACTTCATGAAGCATACACAAGTATCAATAGCTGAATCGATCCAGCAGAAGAAAGGATATCAGAGATTGAAGACCAACTCAATGAAATAAAGTGAGAACACAAGATTAGAGAGGAAAAAGTGAAAAGAAACAAACAAAGCCTCCAAGAAATATGGGATTATGTGAAAAGACCAAATCTATGTTTGATTGCTGTACCTGAAAGTGACAGGGAGGATGGAACCAAGTTGGAAAATACTCTTTAGGATATTTTCCAGGAGAACTTCCTCAACCTAGCAAGGCTAGCCAATATTCAAATTCAGGAAATACAGAGAATACCACAAAGATACTCCTCGAGAAGAACAACTCCAAGACACACAATCATCAGATTCACCAAGGTTGAAATGAAGGAAAAAATGCTAAGTGCAGCCAGAGAGAAAAGTCGGGTTACCCACAAGGGAAAGCCCATCAGATTAACAGTGGATCTCTCAGCAGAAACCTTACAAGCCAGAAGAGAGTGGGGAACAAAATTCACCATTCTTAAAGGAAGAATTTTCAAACCAGAATTTCATATTCAGACAAACTAAGCTCCATAAGTCAAGGAGAACTAGAATCCTTTACAGATGAGGAAATGTTGAGGGATTTTGTCACCACTAGGCCTGCCTTACAAGAGCTCCTGAAGGAAGCACTAAACATGGAAAGGAACAACAGAACCAGCCACTGCAAAAACACACCAACTTGTAAAGACCATTGTCACTCTGAAGAAACTGCATCAACTAATGGGGAAAATGACCAGCTAACGTCATAGTGGCAGGAACAAGTTCACACGTAACAATATTAACCTTAAATGTAAATGAGCTAAATGTCCCAATTAAAAGACACAGACTGGCAAATTGGATAAAGAGTCAAGACCCTTCAGTGTGCTGTGTTCAGGAGACCCATTTCACGTGCAAAGACACATATAGGCTCAAAATAAAGGGATGGAGGAATATTTACCAAGCAAATGGAAAGATAAAAAAAAAAAAAAAAAAGAGCAGGGGTTGCAATCCTAGTCTCTGATGAAACAGACTTTAAACCAACAAAGATCAAAACAGACAAAGAAGGGCTCTACTTAATGGTAAAGGGATCAATGCAACAAGAAGAGCTAACTATTCTAAATATATATGTACCCAATGTATGTGCACCCAGATTCATAAAGCAAGCTTCTTAGAGGCCTACGAAGAGACTTAGACAATAACACAATAATAGTGGGAGACTTTAACACCCCACTGTCGATAAGAGATAGATTAAGGAGACAGAAAATCCATAAGGATATACAGGATTGAACTCAGCTCTGGACCAAGCATACCTAATAGACATCTACAGAACTCTGCACCCCAAATCAACATAATATACATTCTTTTTAGCACCACATCACACGTATTCTAAAATTGACCACTTAATTGGAAGTAAAACACTCCTCGGCAAATTCAAAACAATGGAAATCAAAACAAACAGTCTCTCAGACCACAGTGCAATCAAATTAGAACTCAGGAATAAGAAACTCACTCAAAAACCCACAACTACATGGAACTGAACAACCTGCTCCTGAATGACTACTGGGTAAATAACAAAATTAAGGCAGAAATAAAGATGTTCTTAGAAACCAATGAGAACAAAGACACAATATACCAGAATCTCTGGGATACATTTAAAGCAGTGTGTAGAGGGAAACTTATAGCATTAAAAGCCCACAAGAGAAAGCAGGAAAGTTCTAAAATTGACACCTTAACATTAGAATTAAAAGAACTAGAGAAGCAAGAGCAAGCAATTTCAAAAGCTAGCAGAAGACAAGAAATAACTAAGATCAGAGCAAAACTGAAGGAGATAGAGACGTGAAAAACACTTCAAAAAATCGATGAATCCAGGAGCTGGTTTTTTGAAAAGATCAACAAAATAGACCACCAGCCAGAATAACAAAGAAGAAAAGAGAGAAGAATCAGATAGATGCAATAAAAATGATAAAGGGGATATCACCACCAATCCCACAGAAATACAAACTACCATCAGAGGATACTATAAACACCTCTACACAAATGAACTAAAAAATCTAGAAGAAATGGATAAATTCCTGGACACATGCACCCTCCCAAGACTAAACCAGGAAGAAGTCAAATCCTTAAATAGACCAATAACAAGTTCTGAAATTGAGGCAGTAATTAATAGCCTACAAAGCAAAAAGAGTCCAGGACCAGATGGATTCACAGCCAAATTCTACCAGAGGTACAAAGAGGAGCTGGTACCATTCCATCTGCAACTATTCCAAATAATAGAAAAAGAGAGAATCCTCCTTAATTCATTTTATGAGGCCAGCATCATCATGATACCAAAACCTGCCAGAGACACAAGAAAGAAAGAAAATTTCAGGCCACTATCCCTGATGAACATTGATCCGAAAATCCTCAATAAAATACTGGCAAACTGAATCCAGCAGCACATCGAAAAGCTTATCCACTGCTATCAAGCCGGCTTCATCCCTGGGATGCAAGGCTGGTTCAACATATGCAAATCAAATGTAATCCATCACATAAACAGAACCAATGACAAAAACCACATAATTATCTCAATAGATGCAGAAAAGGCCTTCGACAAGATGCAACAGCCCTTCCTACTATAGATGGAATGGACCTCAAAATAATAAGAGCTATTTATGTCAAACCCACAGCCAATATCATACTGAATGGGCAAAAGCTGGAAGCATTTCCTTTGAAAACCAGCAAAAGACAAGGATGCCCTCTCTCACCACTCCTATTCAACATAGTATTGGAAGTTCTGGCCAGGGCAATCAGGCAAGATAAATAAATAAAGGGTATTAAATTAGGAAAAAAGGAAGTCAAATTGTTTCTGTTTGCAGATGACATGATTGTGTATTTAGAAAACCCCATTGTCTCAGCCAAAAATCTCCTTAAGCTGATAAGCAACTTCAGAAAGTCTTAGGATACCAAATAAGTGTGCAAAAATCACAAGCATTCCTATACATCAATAATAGAGAGCCAAATCATGAGTAAACTCCCATTCACAATTGCTACAAAGAGAATAAAATACCTAGGAATACAACTTACAAGGGATGTGAAGGACTTCTTCAAGGAGAACTATAAACCACTGCTCAAGGACGTGAGGGAGGACACAAACGGAAAAACATTCCATGCTCATGAATAGGAAGAATCAATATTGTGAAAATGGTCATAGTGCCCAAAGTAATTTATAGATTCAATGCTATCCCCATTAAGCTACCACTGACTTTCTTCACAGAATTAGAAATAAAACTACTTTAAATTGCATACAGAACCAAAAACGATCCCATATAGCCAAGACAATCCTAAGCAAAAAGAACAAAGCTGGAAACATCACGCTACTTGCCTTCAAACTATACTACTAGGCTACAGAAACCAAAACAGCATGGTACTGGTACCAAAACTCATATATAGACTAATGGAACAGAGCACAGGTCTCAAAAGTAATGCCACACATCTACAACCATCTGATCTTTGACAAACCTGACAAAAACAAGCAATAGGGAAAGCATTTCCTATTTAATAAATGGTGTTGAGAAATCTGCCTAGCCATATAGAGAAAGCTGAAACTGGATCCCTTCCTTACACCTTATACAAAAATTAACTCAATATGGATTAAAGACTTAAACGTAAGACCAAAACCATAAAAACCCTAGAAGAAAACCTAGGTAATTCTATTCAGGACGTAGGCATGGGCAAAGACTTCATGACTAAAACACCAAAAGCAATGGCAACAAAAACCAAAATTGACAAATGGGATCTAATTAAACTAAAGAGCTTCTGCACAGCAAAAGAAACTATCTGCAGAGTGAACAGGCAATCTACAGAATGGGAGAAAAATTTTGCAATCTATCGATCTGTTGAAGGGCTAATATCCAGAATCTACAAAGAACTTAAATTTACAAGAAAAAACAAAACCCATCAAAAAGCAGGCAAAGGATATGAACAGACACTTTTCAAAAGAAAACATGTATGCAGCCAACAAATATATGGAAAAAAACCTCATCATCACTGGTCATTAGAGAAATGCAAATCCAAATCACAATGAGATACCATCACACTCCAGTTAAAATGGTGATCATTAAAAAGTCAGGAAATCACAGATGCTGGAGAGGATGTGGAGAAACAGGAATGCGTTTATACTGTTGGTGGGAGTGTAAATCAGTTCAACCATTGTTGAAAACAGTATGGCGATTCCTCAAGGATCTAGAACCAGAAATACCATTTGACCAAACAATCCCATTACTGGGTATATACCCAAAGGATTATAAATCATTCTACTATAAAGACACATGCACACATATGTTTACTGCAGCACTATTCACATTAGCAAACACTTGGAACAAACCCAAATGCCCATTAATGATAGACTACATAAAGAAAATTTGGCACATATACACCATGGAATACTATGCAGCTGTAAAAAAAGATGGGTTCATGTCCTTTGCAGGGACATGGATGAAGCTGGAAACCATCATTCCCAGCAAACTAACACAAGAACAGAAAACCAAACATTGCATGTTCTCACTCATAAGTGGGGGTTGAATGATGAGAACACGTGGACATGGTGGGAAGGGGGCGCCTCACACACCGGGGCCTGTCGGGGTGTGGAGGGCTAGGAGAGGGATAGCATTAGGAGAAATACGTAATGTAGATGACGGGTTGATGGGTGCAGCAAACCATCATGACATGTGTATGCTTATGTAGCAAACCTTCACCTTCTTCACATATACCACAGAACTCAAAGTATAATTTAAAAAAAAAAGAAAGAAAGAGGAATGCAATATGTGGCCACTGCTTAGAGAGAAAGAAAACAACCACCTTTTGTATAAGCTAAAACTTACCACCTTGGTTTTACTGACATAAATACCAACAAAGTTGATCTGGATGTCTCAGGAGCTGGGGATACTGTAGCTGTCAAAAAGTAGCAATCTTTGTTTTCACAGAGCTAACCATTTTTCAGTAAGTGTTTATTGAAACTGAAAGCTTTTGGTCTATGTTTGAGCAAAGGTTTATCCTAAATGAAATTATTACTGGTCATTATAATTGGAGGACCATTATACAGAAATGGGAGGATCTTGCTTGTATAATGTTATATAAAGAGTTTAAAATAAACAGGATAGGTTGGAGTATGACAAAAGAAGAACATTTCCTTCATTTAGGATGAAGAAAATAATCTGGGAGCTTTTTGAAGTATGCTTTTCTATATTTTTACATCAGAATTTCATGGAAGATGACTGTGACCTATGGAAAGTTTTGGGAATTAATTTAGCAATTAATGTCACTTTGTGCCTGTTCTCATATGTTCTCATATTGGAATATCAACGTACCTGCTGATGGCATTTTCTAAAGATTTTGTTTTGGGATAAAACGACCTACAGTGATTTTCATAAAATATAACTTGTTTGTGGAAACAGATGTAAACATTAATGATAAATTAGATGGAACATCTAAATGATTTAAACAGAATAGTTAGATGCAATAAATTAAATATCGCATAATAAAGAAGATATAGGGCTTATGAAGATGTTGAGGTTGATTTATGGTTGACCTGTAAGTTGTTATTTTCATTTCCAGATGTAGGGGTCTGCATTGGTTAGTTTTATATGTCAACTTGGCCAGCACGTAGTACTCACTTATTAAATCACACACAAATCTAGTATTGCTGTGAAGGTATTTTTGTGTGTGTGGTTAACCTCTAAAATCAGTTGACTTTAAGTAAAGGAAATTATCCTCAGTAATTTGGAGTGAACTCATCCAATCAGTTGAAAGGCCTTAAGAGCAAAACTGAACTTTCTCTGAGGAATAATACAGTCTACCTGTGGGAAGCAACTTCAGCTTCTGTCCCAGCTTACCAGCCTTTCTGACAGATTTCACACTAGCTAATCCCTACAATTCCATAAGCCAATTCATCGAAATAAATATATTTATCATATCTATCTTTCTGTCTATATCTATTCTAATTCCAGGAGACCCAAAATGTTACTGTGTTCTACCAGTCAGAGTAGTGGCTTATGGAAGTCAAGTTAAGGGCTTAAGGAGTCAGAGTAGGAGATTATGGGGGTCAGGTTATCAGTGGGATTTTAGCTGAAGCCTGTGTCTGAGTTGAGCAGGCCCACAGACCAATCTTGTGGTTTTTTTCTCCAGTTCCACAATGTGTAATTGGGACAGATGTACTCAGCAACTGGTAGAATCCCCATCTTATTTCCCTGACCTCTGGAGTGAGGGTTATTGTGGTAAGAAAGGCAAATGGAAACCCCTAGAACTGCTTCTATCTAAGAAAACAGTAAACAAAAGACAATATCACAATCCTGGAAGAATTGCAGAAATTTATGTTACCATGAAGGACTTGAAAGATGCAGGGTTGGTGATTCCTACCAAAACCCCATTTACCTATTGGGCTTGTGCAGGAAAAAAAAAAAAAAAAAAAAATTGATCGTGTGTGTGTGTGTGTGTAAATATACGCATATGTGTATGTGTATGTTTATAATGTACATATGTTTATCATTAACTTATAGAATTAAAAATAGAGACACAGAGAGTTTATGCAACTTGCCTGGGGTTACCCAACTGGGAAGTGTGGGGCTGGAATAAAAAGGTAGTTTATTAAGACTCTAAAACCTGTGAAGTTTAAACTGCATGAACAGTAGTTTTGTCGTGATAGGTATCTGCAGCTGTTCCTTGGAAGTCTGCTCTTTTTTGGTGAGAAACTCTAGGAGTTGTTGTCAGCCTATTCAGGGAGTGACTGTTGCTTCATCATTATGCTGATGCCCTTCCAAATGTTCTAGAATTAAGGTTACCCTTCTGTCCCGAGTGGCTACTCTTAAGCTGTTAATAGAGTCAAAATTAGATTTTAATTTCGTATTTACATTCTTATTCGTTATCAGGAGGAAGAAAGGTCCTGGTGCTTATAATGAAATTATACTGAGAAGCCCAAGCAGGCTGTGACAAAGGAAATATTGCTTCCATGTCAGAAATAATAGGAAATGAATCTGATGTACATCAAGTTTTGACTTTTTAGGCAAAGACTCTGAGGTTGGGGCAAACTTGGTAATTTACAGTAAGTAGTTACCGAATGTTCGGACTTGATGACATGCATTTATTTATTTATTTATTTATTTATTTATTTATTTATTATTATTTTTTTTTTTTGAGACGGAGTCTCGCTCTGTAGCCCGGGCTGGAGTGCAGTGGCCGGATCTCAGCTCACTGCAAGCTCCGCCTCCCGGGTTTACGCCATTCTCCTGCCTCAGCCTCCCGAGTATCTGGGACTACAGGCGCCCGCCACCTCGCCCAGCTAGTTTTTTGTATTTTTTAGTAGAGATGGGGTTTCACAGTGTTCGCCAGGATGGTCTCGATCTCCTGACCTCGTGATCCGCCCATCTCGGCCTCCCAAAGTGCTGGGATTACAGGCTTGAGCCACCGCGCCCGGCCGATGACATGCATTTATACATTACCTAGTTTTCTACTTTTTATTTAATCATTAAATAAAAATTTAGCCCACAAAATAAATATATTAAAATTCATGCATTTATTACTATTTTTAAGTCCCCCAGAAGAACAGAGATTAGAATTTTGCCTAATGAAATGGGTTCAGATATATAAAAATAAAGACATCTATCTATCTATGTATCTGTCTATCTAATTTACATGGAACATCCAAACAGCTGAGTCAGCAGTATACACTCCTGGTCATGCATCAGAGTTGCCTGCAGGGCTTTGTAAAATACCCATGTCTGAATCATACCAAAGACCATGATTAAGAATCTCTCAAGGGAGTACCCCAAAAGTTGGATTTTCAGAAAGTGATACAGGTGGCATCAATTCATGGCTGGGACTGATAACTATAAAAGTTGGAAAAAAGACTAAAATTGCATCAGTTAGTTGAGTCAATTGATTTTCTAGCCTGCTCACTCTTTAGGAGCCGAATCCCTCATCCTACACATACATTCCTAATCATTTTTATTGGATTCACCTTTGTCTACACTTTTATTTTGGACTTCCTGTTTAACTTCATTGTCCTTCACTGATGGGAACATTTTCTTTAATTCTGGCTTCTTACCAGAATCCTTGTAAGGATTTTGTAAAGCTCTGGCATATATTTATTCTGATTTGGTTAATCTATTTTTTTAAACAAATATTTTTTATTTATATATATGAACATATAAATTTAATGGGTCAGACTAGATTACTTTCTTGAGTTAATTTGTTAGCTTCCTGGTTGGAAAGGAACAAACAGCATTTTTGAGAACAGATACAAATGGCTTATGTTCCATCAGCTGAGTCCTGGAAGAACATCAAAAATCAGTTGTGCAGAGCCACTAAATTGAAGAAGTGCACTCATTCCGAATGTTTTTATTTTAAACATGTATATAATTATTTTTGAATTGTATTTTTATTATGTGTAAATAATAAAATTTAGACACGAACAACATGTTTCCCATGCTTCATTTTTTTTTTTTTTTTGTAATGGGAATGTTGGCAAATAGGAATGTTGTTAAGACATAATCATGTTTACACTTTTAGTCAGATTTGGCTAGCACTAGAAAACAAAATGAAATATCATTTAAAAAAATAATTGTAAATACAGTTCTCTTCTTGAGCTTATTTATCATTTGAATTGAAATAAGAGGTAGAGGAAACAGAATTTTATGGTATACTAGTCTGTGTTATGTGACACCACTATTCTTCAGTTGGGTTTCTCATATTCTCTGGAGGAGTGACATGGTTTTTTAGGAGAGCCTTTAAATATTAGGCTATAATCACTTGTAACCTAAAATTTCAAGATGGCCAGTCTTGGTCTAACCAGAAAAAAACTTGTATTAATGATGACATTAAAGAAAATGGTAAATCTCTTTAAATATTTTTGCAATGAATATTTATATGTTACTATATTCTTAATTTCAATAAAAAAACTAGAGAACATCAGATCCATTTGAAAAAAAACCTGCTTGAGGATATTACTACTTTTAAATTCTACTGGATACATTTTCAGAAAACATCATTAAAAGGGCAAGCATGGAAAATAGCTTGATTACATTATTGAGATCCAATAGTTTAGCAAAGTTTGTTGATCACCTAGATCCTAAAGGTAATATGTTTCTAAGTAAGTTATGAATGGAAAAAAATCACTATTTTCATTTGTAACTCATGGAATCTGTCTTTACAGTTTGTTAAAAAATTTTTTAAAAATATGAAACCATTAAAAAACACAACTTAGGAGGGATAACCTAAAAAATAGCAGAGTAGGGAGCTCTCTATTGAAACAAACATTAAGATGAAAAATAGCTAACTGAAACAGCTTTTCAGAACTCTGGAATCTAATAAAAACTAATCCAATAGGAAACTTGTAGGAATCAGAGAAGTGCTTAATGAAAGAAAACACTGCTAAATTTCAGCAGTTAAGGAAATCTCTGTCAAGTCACTGGCTGAATGCTGTGGTAACGGAACAGATTTCAGTGACTACACACAGCAAGGAATAAGTTTTTGAAAAAATAGCTTTAAGAAGTCACTAAACAATTGGATAACAGCAGCCCTCAACAATAAAGTTTGGGGAGGGAGAATATTATTTCCAGATTTTCCATGTTACAATTTTCAAAGTTTTGATTTTTCAACAAAAAACTAAAAGGCATACAGAGAAACAAGAAAGTATGCCCCTCACAGGAAAAAGTGTTGATTGACAAAACTATCACTGAGGAACCCAGACATTGGACTTAGTAAACAAAAACTTTAAATCAACTGTATGCTCAAAGAGCTAAAATAAACTATGGACAATGACTAAAGGAAACCAGAAGAATTATGTCTCATCAAATATGGAATATTAATAAAGACATGGAAATTATAAAAAAGGAAACAAATAGAAATTCTGGAGCTAAACAGTAAAGTAGCTAAAGTGAAAGATTCACTAGAGGAGATAAGCAGTATATTTGAGCAGACAGAAGAAAGAATCAATAAACTCCAATTAAATTATCCACTCTGAGGAGCAGAAAGGAAAAATAATGAATTAATATTAATAAAGCCTAAGGAATCTTTTGGGCACTCTCAAGTATAACATAACATTCTGGGATTCTCAGAAGTTGAAGAAAGAGATAAAGAAGAAGAAAGAATATATAAAGAAATTGTGGTTGAAAACTATAAATTTGATGAAAGTCTGAATTTACCAATCCAAGAATCTTAATGAACTCTGAGTAGAATCAACTCAAATATAGTCATACTGAGACACACTATAATCAATCTTTGAAGTAGCAAGTGAAGTGATTCATCACCTACAAGGAATTCTCAGTAAGATTAATATTTGTTTTCTTATTTGAAATTATAGAGGCCAGACGACAATGGGGCAACATATTTAAGGTGTTGAAAGAAAAAAGACTGTCAATCAATTTTATATTTGACAAAACTCTTCTTCAAAAATGAAAGAGAAATTAATATATTCATGGATGGACAAAAGCTGAGAGAGTTTATTGCTAGTAGGCCCACCTACAAGAAATATTAAAGGATACTAGATAATAAATCAGAAGCACACACAGAGATAAATAACTAGTAACGATAACTACATACGTAAATGTAAAACAGTGTTGTTTTGGTTTGTAACACTTCTTTTATTATATATGATTTGAAATATAAATGTATAAAACAATGATTAGGGGTATTTAATATAGACACACGAGGCATACAAATGTAACTTTTGACTATAAAAGTGTAAAGGGGGCGATGGAGCCAGATAGGAATAGAGTTTTTTTAATGTTACTGAAGCTAGGTTGGTATCAATTTAAACTAGCTATAAGTTTGTGATTTTAATTGTAATAGAGAAATTACTAAGAAAATTACTGAGACTATATAGAAAAGAAAATGATGAAGAATTAAAATGGTTCACTGGAAATAATCAAACACAAAAAGAAAGCAGTCTTGGAGAAATTGAGAAACCTTAGAAAACACAAAGCATAATGGCAGAAGTAAGTAAGTCCTTAGTTTTTACTTACCATGAATCACTTTGAATGTAAATGGATTAAGCTTGCCAATTCAAGGCAGATTTTAGCAGAATAGATTTTTAAAAACATAATCTAGCTATATGCTGTCTACAAGATATTCATGTTAAATCCTTACCCAGTCTCAGAGATTTTGTAATAGCAGCACAAATGAACTAAGACAAATTGGGACTGATAAATGGGGTGTTGCTATAACAAATATCTATAAATGTGGGAGCAGCTTTTGAACTCAGTAATGGGTAGAGGTTGGAAGAATTTGGAGGTATGTGCTACAAAAAGCCTAGATTTTTGCCCAATGTGGAGTGTTAAGGGCAATTCTAGTGAGGGCTCAGAAGAAGAGATCTGTACAGAGAGCCTGAATCTTCTTAGAGATTATTTAAGTGATCATAATCAGAATGCTTGTAGAAATATGGACAGTTCAAAGCCATTCTGATGAAGTCATAGACAAAAATGAGAAGTACCTTATTGGAAACTGGAAGAAATGCAATCGTTATTACCCACAATGTGGTAAAGAACTTGGCTGAATCATGTTCATGTTATAGTACTTTGTAGGAAGCAGCTCTTCAGAGCAATTAACTGGGATTTCTGGTGGAAGAAATCTCTAAGCAAAGGTTCAGGGTGCTGCATTGCTTCTCTTAACTGTTTATAGTCAAATGTGGGAAGAGAGAAACACATTAAAAATGGAATTTATGATTAAAAGGGAAGCAGAACTTAAAGATTTGGAGAATTCTCAGCCTAGTCAGGTTGAAAACACTTTTGGGAGAGAAAACCAAGGGTGTAGCCAAGTGACCATTTGATAAGGAAATTAGTATTGTTGAAAGAAAGCCAGATATTATCCATCAAGACAATGGAGTAATGACCCTGCAGGCATTTCAGAGATTACTGGTGTCTCTCTGCACTTCCCATCAGAGGCCCAGGGTGCCAAAGCCTAGGAGACATAACTGTGTCCAAAGAGGGGTCCTGGGTACCCACAGGGGCGAAGTTGCCATAGAGAGTCCTCACTAAGGCAGTACTCACTAGAGCCATGGGCTTGGGGCTACCATGGAGAACCTCTAGTAGGGTGATATCTAGTGGAGCCATAGGCACGGGGCCACTCCCAAGATTCCAGAACTGTGGAGCCACCAGCATGCAGCTTCAACTCATGAGAGCTGTGTCATGGGCTGTACCCAGCAAAGCCAAAAAGGCGGGGTCACAAGGAGCCTTGCTGATCCAACTCCTACTCTAGTATGTCCAGAAGGTGAAACATGAAATCAAAGAAGATTGTTCTCAAGCCTTAAGATTTGCCCTGTTGGATTTTGGACTTGGAACCTGTATCACTTTCTTCTTTCGTATCTCTCTAAGTGTCATGGGAATGCTTATTCTATGCCTATCCCACCATTGTATTTTGAAAGCATCTAATTTGCTTGATTTTATAGTCACATTGCTAGAGGGGAATTTGTGTCAGCATGAAACACATCTTTGAGTCTCACATATTGGATTTAGATGGTATTTAGATAAGACTCTGGACTTTAGACTTTTGAGTTAATGCGGGAACAAGTTAAGAATATTGGGGCTATTGGAATGGAATGAATGTATTTACATCTGAAAAGAATTTTTGGAGCCAGAGACAGAATGTGATGGTATGTGTCCCCCCAAATTTATATGTTGACACTTAATCACCAATGTGATAATATTGAGAGGTGAGATCTTCAAGAGGTGATTAAGTCATAAAGGCAGAGCCTTCATGGGTGATATTTATAAAGGGGCCTGAGGAGGCAAGTTCATTTCTCTCATCTTCACTCTTATGTGAGGACATAGCACACATTCTCTCTGGAAGAAGCAGAATTCAAGATATCATCTTAGAGGCAGAGATGGAGCCCTAACCAGACACGGAATGTGCTGGCGCATTGATCTTGGACTTCCAAGCCTCCAGAACTATGAGAAATAAGTTTCTATTATTTATAAATTACCCAGTCTAAGATACTTTGTGGTTGTAGCACAATTAGACTGAAACCCAAAGACTCAAATAGGTTGAAAATTTTAAAAGATGCAAATTTCAATCAAAGCTGGGGTAGGTGTAATAATATCAGAAACATACCATTTAAGTAAAAAATCATTAAAAGAGATAAAGAATGATATTATATATTGTTAGTATTAATTCAGCAAGAAGTTATAATAATTATAGGCATATACTGATCAAACAACAGAGCCCTAATATATATGTAGCAAACATTGACAGAATTGAAAGGTGAAAGAGACAGTTCTACAATGATAGTTGGAGATTTTAATACCCTACTTCCAATAATAGATAGAACATCTAGACTGAAGATTAATAAAGAAGTGGAGGACTTGAAGGACACTGCAAAATAACTAGATCTAACAAACATATGTATAACATGCTATTCAACAACAGCAAAATATACATTATTCTGAACCACACATAATATTATCTACAATAGACTATAAACTAAGTCAGATATCATGTCTTAATAAATTTAAGAAGTTGAAATTATATAAAGTATCTTTACTGACCACTTGGAATGAATCTAGAAATTAATGGCAGAATAAAAACTAGAAAATTCACAAATAGATGGAAATCAAATAACACACTCTTAAACAACTAATGGATCAGAGAAATAATCATGAACGAAATGAGAAATTATTCACAGATGAATGAAAACAAAGTCATAACATACCAAAACTTACATAATGCAGGGAAAGCAATGCTTAATAGAAAATGTATAGATTTAAATGAGTAAATTATAAAATTATAAAGATCACAAACCAATATTCTAATTTTGTACATAAGGACTTAGAGAAAAACAAGAAAACTACACCCAAAATGAATGGAATGAAGCAAATAGTATAATGGAGGTACACAAACAGATAATAGAAAAAACAACAGAGAGAATCGATGATATTGAAAGTTAGTTTTGGGAAAATATCTACAAAATTGACAAAACCTTAGCTAGATTGACTAAGGAAAAAAGCAGCAACAGAGAATATGCAAGTAACTACCATCAGAAATGAAAATATGGATATTACTGCTGACCTTTACAGATATTAAAAGGATTATAAGGCAATACCAAAAATAATTGTACCGAAACAAATTATATATTATAGATATAAATTAGAACAAATTCCTAGAAACACACAAATTATCAAAATGGACTGAAAAAGCATTTAAAAATCTAAACAGACTCTAGCTAAAGTAAAGAGATTGAATTAGTAATCCAAATTCTACCTACAAAAACATCTTGAGTCTGATGCCTTTACTGGTGAATTCTACTAAACACTTAAAAATTAATTAACACCAATTCTTCTCAAACTCTTCCAAAAAAGTAAGCAGAAAGGATAATTTCTAGTGCATTCTATCAGACAGCATTACCTTATTATCAAAGCCAAAATAAGACACCACAATGAAAGAAGACAATAGACCAATATCCCTTATTAATAAATATGCAAAAACCCTCAAATATACTAGCAAATCAAATCCAACAGCATATTAAAAGGATTGTACATCATGACCAAGAGAGATTATCCTAGGAATGTAAGGATAGTTCAACATAAGAAAGTCAATATAATAAATCACATTACTAGAATGAAGGGGAAAAATTCCATGATCAAATCAATTGACTAAAATAAAGCATTTGATAAAATTCAACTCTCTTTCATGATTAAAATACTCAGCAAACTTAAATAGATGGAAACTTTCTGAATATGAAAAGGACATTTATTAAAAACCCATAACTAACATCATACTAAATGGTGCAGGAATGGAAGCTTTCTCCATAAGACTGAAAATAAGAAAAGTATGCCTATTCAATGTTGATCTTCAACATTGTACTGGAAGTTAAGTCAGGGCAACTAGCAAGAAAAAGATATATAAATTAGAAAAGAAGAGGCAAAATAAATGACATAATGTATATATAGAACCCCCCCCCCAAATTAATAGAGCTACTGAATGAATTCATCAAAATTACAGGGTACAAGCTCAACACATAGAAATTAGTTGTGTTTTTATAGAAAAGCAATAAACAATCTGAAAAAGAAAGTAATAAATTTATTCCATTTACAATATTATCCAAAAGAATAAAATACCCACAGGTGAATTTAAGCAATGAGATGAAAGACGTTAAAGAAGACCCAAATAAATTGAAAGACATCTTGTCTGTGTGGATTTGAAGACTTAATATTGTCAAGATGGTAATACTATTTAAAGTGATCTACAGATTCAATACAATTCCTATCGAAATTCAAACATCCATTTTTTTTTGCAGAAAATGGAAACATCAATTTATGAATTCACATGCAATTGCAAGGATCCTTGAATAGTCAAACCATAATGAAAAAGAGAAATAAGATTGAAGGATTCACACTTTCTGATTTCAAAACTTACTACAAAGCTAAAGTTAATCAAAACTGTGGTACTAGCATAAATATAGACATTTAAACAGTAGAATTAAGAGTCCAGAAGTCAACTCATACATCTATATCCATTTGATTTTTGACAAGGTTGCCAAGTGCATTCAATAGGAGAAATAATAGTCACTTCAACAAATGATGCTGACACAACTGAATATCCACATGCAAAAGAAAAAAAATGATACTTACCTCATACTATATAAAAAAAGTGACTCCAAATGATCAATGGCCTAAATATAAGGGTTAAACTGTAAAACTATTACAAGAAAATGTAGGAGTAAATCTTCATGACGGGGAATTAGGCAGTCGATTCTTCAATATGAGCCCGAAGTATGAGCAACAAATGAAAAAGATAAATTGGACTATGTAAGAATTTTAAAACTTTTGTCCATCTAATGACATTACCAAGAAAACAAAAACACAGCCTACACAATGGGAGAGAATATTTGTAAATCACATATCTGAAAAAGATCTATTATCTAGGATATTTAAAGAACACATACCTTACCAACAAAATGACTCACAACCCAATTTAAAATTAGGCAAAGAGGGCCGGGCGCGGTGGCTCACGCCTGTAATCCCAGCACTTTGGGAGGCCTAGACGGGTGGATCAAGAGGTCAGGAGATCGAGACCATCCTGGCTAACACGGTGAAACCCCGTCTGTACTAAAAAAAACCCAAAACATTAGCTGGTGGTGGTGGTGGGTGCCTGTAGTCCCAGCTACTGGGGAGGCTGAGGCAGGAGAATGGTGTGAACCTGGGAGGGGGAGCTTGCATTGAGCAGAGATAGCACCACTGCACTCCAGCCTGGGCGACAGAGCGAGACTCTGTCTCAAAAAAAAAAAAAAAAAAAATAAATAAATAAATAAATAAATAAATAAATAAAATAAAATATGGCAAAGAATACATATAAATGTTATATATCTCTACAATTTTTAATAAATAAATAAAAGATAAATCTAAAAAGAGGCAAAGGATTTGAAGACAGATTTCTGTAGGGCAGATATGAAATCATCAACAAGCACATTGGGAGATGCTCAATATCGTATGCATTAGGGAACGGCAAAACGACAATGAGATACTGCTTCACATCCACTAGAATGGCTGTAATTTAAACAATGGAAAATAACAAAACAACATGGAGAGATTGGAGCCCTTGTATATTGCTGAAGGGAATGTAAAACGGTGCATCTACTGCAGAAAACAGTTTTGTGGTTTGTAAAAAAGTTATACATAGAATTAGCCTAAGATTCAGCACTTCTACTTCTGGGTATATATCCTAAAGAATTAAAAACAGGTACTCATACAAATACTTGTACAGGAATATTCATGGAAGCATTATTCATAACAGATAAAAGGTACAAACAACCCTAACGTCCTTCAGTGGATGAATGGATAAACGAACTTGGTGTATAAAATAGAATGTTACTTAGCTTGAAAGGAATGAATTACTGATACATGCTGAAATATGGATAAACCTTGAAAACATTATGCTTGTGAAAGAAGCCAGAAACAAAAGGTCACATATTGTATGGTTCCGTTTATGTGAAATAATTGGCACATGAAAAGACATACAGTTAGAAAACAGATTGGTGATTGCTGGGGACCTGTGGGGCAGGGAGGGGAAATAGGGAGTGACTGCTTAATGAGTACAGGTTTATCTTTTGGGGTGATGAAAATGTCTTGGAACTAGATAGAGGAAGATGGTGGTTGTATAACATCGTGAAATGTTAAATGTGCTGAATTATACACTTTAAAATGGTTAATTTTGGTCGGGCGTGGTGGCTCATGCCTGTAATTCCAGAACTTTGGGAGGCCCAGGCAGAGATCGCTTGAGCTCAGAAGTGCGAGGCCAGCCTGGGCAGCATGGTGAAACCCCATCTCTACCAAAAATACAAAAAAAAATTAGCCAGGTATGGCAGTGCGCACCTGTAGTTCCAGCTATTCAGAAGGCTGAGGTCGGAGGATCACTTGAGCCTGGGAGGTTGAGACTGCAGTGAGCCAAGATCCTGCCACTGCACTTCAGCCTGGGTGACAGAGTGAGACCCATCTCCAAAAAGAAAAAGGTTAATTCTATATTACGTGACTCCTACCTCAGTGAGAAAATCTATAAAGAAGCCATTATATTCTGGTAACATTTAAAAATGGATGGGGTGAAATGGAAAGTTGTATTATTCACTGACCAATTAGGACACAGAAGCCACACAGTAATTTTAACAGGGGAGGTTAAATGTAAAGAGTTAATTATGATGGATTACCTACTAATGGAAAAAGAAAATTTTGAAGAATACAGGAAGAGCAGAAATAGGGAGGAGCCCCTGCCTTTATAGTTGAGGCAAAGCAACCCAGGAAGGGACATAGATGGAAGAACCTACCTCTCAGGCCTGAGATCCAGACCTTGTTGGGGAGGATGGCAGTGGTCTGAAGGAAGGTGGAAGTGTTTGCTGAGGTCCCCACATTGTGGAACTCACTGGTAACACTCAGCAAGGGTCATGCATTGGGAGGCTCCCTTCCACCACGACCCACGGTGATGTGTTTGGAAGGTGCCTTCTGGGGGAAGCTGCTCGTAGAGAAGTGCTGTTGACTGCTGAACACTGTGGAAGTTTACATGAACTAACAAAGTGCAGAAGTTACACTGCACTAACAGACTTAATATTTTTTCCACTGACGAAGAAATTTTTACAAGGTTTTCCTCCATTATTGTATAGCAGGATTAAAAGGGGGATTTTCAGTTGAGAGACAAATAAATTAATAATTGGCACAAAATTATTCTAATAAAGTGAGTTTAGATAAAAGAGTTTACACAGGGATCTCTTGCTGCTATAGTAGCTTCCTATATTAATTCATGTGATTACTGAATTGTCACCTTGGTTTGTAATGTTACCTTCAATCATCTGGCAGTTGAAAGGATACATTCCTTAGAAGAAAAAAAAGTTATTAACAATCATTTTTTTAAAAAATGGGCATATCAAACTATAATCCTCGATTGAAGGTATTAGATTAAAATGTAATAATTAAATTAAAAATATTTGTATCAGTGACATGTTTATTGATAATTAAGAATATAATCTGCCATTCAGACTTTCATTATTTTTAAGGGTGCCTGTATAAGTAGTAAGATGATAGCTAGTTATATTGGAAAGCACACTAAAATAATTGTCTCTAAAATGCTAAAAATAAAAGCATCCAGATTTTGATCCAGTTGACTACCCATAGCGTCAACTATTATACAAATAAATGTTAGGGCACATTTATAGCATCCCTATTAAAAATGATTACTTTTTCTAGCATTTTTAGAGCAAAATATACTGTATCAGAAATACATTACTGCAATAGAACATTGTTTAAAGGTTAATCTTTTATGGGTTAAAAATTCCTGTCTCAACTTTGACATTTGTTTTTGAAAAATGGGCTTCAGTTCAACATTTATATAGCAGCAGGAGACCGTTATCTTGTGACAACACTTCATCGCATTGACATTATCTGTTAATTATCTTTGCCATCACTAATTTTGAGCCTGGTGTGCTGTATATGCTGGCTCTTACCGTTGTATGCTTGCTCTTTCTTTTCTCACTGATGAGTCTGGAAAAAATACAAACCTTAATTAAAAGTGAAACTCAGACAAAGGTTATACTTTGCACAAGATTTCTGGAGACACTACGGTCACCCAGAGTAGTTTAAAATAGTCTTCAGTATTCAAAATTGCCTCTAATGTGCACTGTCTAGGTTGTACTCTATAATTCCTCTCTCCGCAACACATTTTTCCCTTTCAAATGACCTCTGAGTGTAATTCCATATAGCTTTACCTAAATGTGTCCGATTTCATGATTATTCTCTACAGATATTTAATGAGCATTTATTCTTTAATTTTTTAAAAAATTTATTTATTTTTTAGATTTATTTATTTAATCATAGCTCATTTTGGGGGATGATAGACCACATCAAAAACAGAAAAATGGATAAGAAAAAACCTGTTTTAAGAAAATTACAGCCTTGTAGAAGAGATACATCTTTTCCAAAGTATATAAATAAATGTATATTGTCCTTAGAATTGTCATCTTGCTTCTGGCAGCCTCTGCTTTAATTCCCCTATCCCATCTTCTTGTCTCTTTAGACCAATTTGTTTGTTCAGATCTTCTTGTTCTCCTTAGGGCAGGATACACTACATCCTTTCACCTGTCATGCTCTCTAGAAGGGAATATATTGTACCATGTTTCTAAATTCTGCCTTCTTAACCACTCATCTCTGTCATAGACAGTCATCCTTGGTGCTCTAATTCTCAACTAAGAGGAAGGGAATGTGATTCTGAGCCTGAGCCTTACACTTGCCAGTGCCTTGACTGGCCCCGTATCCCTCCCTTTATCTTCCTGTGACTGCGTCCTTACAATTCTGTCTCTTCTCAGTTCACATGTCCTTTCCTGGAAGAGACATTACCCAAACGCCCTATCTTAAATAGCTTATTTTCCCAACTCCCAAGTTTCAATCTCCCTCAATTCCACTATTCTGACTTACATTCTTCATAACATTTATGACTCTCTGAAATGGTAATATCTTTTCAAATACTTACTGATTAATGTCTGTGTTCTTCCATCACAATGTCAACACCACAAAGATGAAAACTTCTCTTACTTGACTTCTCTATTCCTACTACCTAGAATTCTGCCTGGCACATTATAAAAACTCAAATTATGTTTGCCAAATGCATGAGTGAGTGAGCCTCATCCTAACCCCCCCGAGGGGAATGTTTTATATTTGGACACAACGTCTTTCATGGGTGACTGTATTCCTTCATGGAGAATCCTTCCCGTTGATTGAAGATCCCCAGAATTGGAAGTCTTTCAAATTAGCACTGACCAGGAGTGTTACTGGCAGAGCAAACAATCCTATCTTAGTCACATGCTGTTCCCAGATTTTGTGGCTGCACATACAGGTTTCGTACATTAACTCTTTTGGGTCCTTCGGAGTACTACTGCCCAGTAGTTCTTTCTGAAGAAAACCTTTAATAGACAGTTCTGCTTTGGAAAAAAAAATGCAATGAAAGCTGCTGGAGATTGGCAGAAGATAAAGAAAAATAGACACATGTGCTTGCAGAGTAATCTGAAAGAAAGCTGAATGCTTCTTTCAGATTACTGAAATGGTGGAATGGATTTCATTTCTTCAGTTTATGAGAGTAGCATTTCATACACTAAAATTTCCTTTTTGCATTACTTCCTAAGTTACATTAATGATCACTTTCTTGTTCTTTCATTCAGCACACATGGGCAATGTAGAATTATAGAACATTTTATTTTTAAGAAACACAGTCTGGCCAGGCATGGTGGCTCACGCCTGTAATCCCAGCACTTTGGGAGGCCGAGGCGGGCGGATCACAAGGTCAAGAGATCGAGACCATCCTGGCCAACATGGTGAAACCCCGTCTCTACTAAAAATACAAAAATTAGCTGGGCATGGTGGAGTGCACCTATAGTCCCAGCTACTCAGGAGGCTGAGGCAGGAGAATCACTTGAACCCAGGAGGCGGAGGTTGCAGTTAGCCAAGACTGTGCCAATGCACTCCAACTTGGCGATAGAGTGAGACTCCATCTCAAAAAAAAAAAAAAAAAAAAGAAAGAAAGAAAGAAAGAAAGAAAGAAAGAAACATGGGTCTTTTTTCATTATATAATACTCATTAGCAGTTCTACAACAATATTCTAATTTTATTTCCTATTTTCTTACTTTCATACATCTTTAGATGAAAACCAGTTGGTTAGTATGCCTAAGTAACTGTGACTCTTGAAACTTGTCTTTTTCAAGCCTTTACTGAGATATTGTCTACATGTCTAGAGCCTCCCAAACTGCTTTTTACAATTTCAAAAATCCTATATTGTATATTTTCTAAGACTATCTATGTTGAATATGGTATGGTAAAGTAACCATGACTATAGGAGGAAATGAGAATGAGGTTTGGAAGGAAGAAATTTATTACACATACAAGTCCCAGTGAGGGGTTACTGCATGCCTGCAGGGCCACCAGAGAACTGTCAGATTTTGGTTGAGGTGGTGGAAGACAGTGAGGGGAAAGTTGACCAGAGCCTGTATTAAAACTAAAATATAAAGGAAAATGCCTAATTACCAGTATACAAAAACATTTAGTAAAGGAGGAAAACTCTGTAAATACAGTAATAAAGCAAAACAAATGATTGGTATAAAAGGAGATTCATTTTAGTGGACAAATAGATCAATAAAATCCTGGCAATGAGCCCATCAGTTACTGATGCTATTAAATTGCCCTTTTATCAGTCTTCTCATTACTTGGAAACAGTTTTAAAGAGCAAATTGTAAGTTTTGTGTGTGTGTAATAGTACCTTTAAAACAGGTACAATGGAAGGCTTACTGTGTTTTTCTTATGACTCACATGTATTTAGTATGAATATACAACACCATAGTGTTTTAAAAAGCACTTAGGCTTTCTTAATCTAAGGAATATTCACAGAACAGTATATTTCTCATAAGTTTATATTACTAAAAAGCAACTCGGAAGACTGATTGATATTACTGGTTTTTTAAAGATGAAAAATTTGAGGTAAAGGAAAAAGTCAAATAACCTCCTCGAGTTTGCATAGTTACTGAGATTATACATACACAATTTATAGCTTAGTGCCTGATTCATAGGAAATAATCAACAGATTATAGATAGGCATTATTTAAAAAATAGCCAAGGTATAAAAATGTACTATTTGACCACAAATGTGAAATATTCCCTGGATAGTTAATTGAAGTGCAACTGAACTTTCTTACTTTTTGAGATATATATATATATATATATATATATATATATATTTTTTTTTAATTATACTTTAAGTTCTAGGGTACATGTGCACAACATGCAGGTTTGTTACATATGTATACTTGTGCCATGTTGGTGTACTGCACCCATCAACTCGTCAGCACCCATCAACTCGTCATTTACATCAAGTATAACTCCCAATGCAATCCCTCCCCCCTACCCCCTCCCCATAATAGGCCCTGGTGTGTGATATTCCCCTTCCCAAGTCCAAGTGATCTCATTGTTCAGTTCCTACCTATGAGTGAGAACATGTGGTGTTTGGTTTTATGTTCTTGCAACAGTTTGCTGAGAATGATGGTTTCCAGCTGCATCCATGTCCCTACAAAGGACACAAACTCATCCTTTTTTATGGCTGCATAGTATTCCATGGTGTATATGTGCCACATTTTCTTCATCCAGTCTGTCACTGATGGACATTTGGGTTGATTCCAAGTCTTTGCTATTGTGAATAGTGCCACAATAAACATACGTGTGCATGTGTCTTTATAGCAGCATGATTTATAATCCTTTGGGTGTATACCCAGTAATAGGATGGCTGGGTCATATGGTACTTCTAGTTCTAGATCCTTGAGAAATCGCCATACTGTTTTCCACAATGGTTGAACTAGTTTACAATCCCACCAACAGTGTAAAAGTGTTTCTATTTCTCCACATCCTCTCCAGCACCTGTTGTTTCCTGACTTTTTAATGATTGCCATTCTAACTGGTGTGAGATGGTATCTCATTGTGGTTTTGATTTGCATTTCTCTGATGGCCAGTGATGATGAGCATTTTCTCATGTGTCTGTTGGCTGTACGCATGTCTTCTTTTGAGAAATGTCTATTCATATCCCTTGCCCACTTTTTGATGGGGTTGTTTGGTTTTTTCTTGTAAATTTGTTTGAGTTCTTTGTAGGTTCTGGATATTAGCCCTTTGTCAGATGAGTAGATTGCAAAAATTTTCTCCCATTCTGTAGATTGCCTGTTCACTCTGATGGTAGTTTCTTTTGCTGTGCAGAAGCTCTTTAGTTTAATGAGATCCCATTTGTCAATTTTGGCTTTTGCTGCTGTTGCTTTTGGTGTTTTAGACATGAAGTCTTTGCCCATGCCTATGTCCTGAATGGTACTACCTAGGTTTTCCTCTAGGGTTTTTATGGTATTAGGTCTAACATTTAAGTCTTTAATCCATCTTGAATTAATTTTCGTATAAGGAGTAAGGAAAGGATCCAGTTTCAGCTTTCTACTTATGGCTAGCCAATTTTCCCAGCACCATTTATTACATAGGGAATCTTTTCCCCATTTATTGTTTTTGTCAGGTTTGTGAAAGATCACATGGCTGTAGATATGTGGTATTATTTCTGAGGACTCTGTTCCGTTCCATTGGTCTATATATCTGTTTTGGTACCAGTACCATGCTGTTTGCCTTGTAGTATAGTTTGAAGTCAGGTAGCGTGATGCCTCCAGCTTTGTTCTTTTGACTTAGGATTGTCTTGGCAATGCAGGCTCTTTTTTGGTTCCACATGAACTTTAAAGAGACATTTTTAATTGTGCATTTTAATGTGTGTATGACTGTGCTTGTCTATTTCAGTCATTTTCAATATAAAATATTTTATGGTTCAATCCTAAAGTAGAAGATACAGGACAGTCTGATATGTAAGGATATAATATTTCCAATGGGAAAATATTTTTCTGTACTTTTAATGAAATGCAGGCATAGTTTCTCCTAATCAGACTTTATTTAGGCTTGAACTGGTACGTTAAGTGGGAAAAAGTTAATATCACTTAAAATTACCTGCTTTTACTTACTTAAGGAATATTTGAGTCACTGTGTCATGATAAAATGCATTTTAAAGTAAAAACTTTGTTAAGGAAAGGCCATAATGTAATGTCAACAGGTTCAGGTCTTTATAGACATAATTTATTTCCGAGCATTAAGTTCATAATAGCATAACCTCTGAATATATGCCAAAAGAAGACATAACTATAAACATCGGTGGACAAAGTAATCAACATCATGTGAGATTTCAACATACTCTTCTAAATAATTGACAGATCAAACAGACAAAATTAATAAGAATATAAGACAATTAATAACCTTAATAAAATGGATAAATATAGTAAAAAGTAGGAAGCCCATAACTCTCTTAAGCATTCATGGAATATTTATCATGTTTACCAAAATTGACAATTAATGTGTCATAAATTCTCAAACTTTTCAGATAACTGATAAACATTAACTATAGAAACAATATGCTCTGATTATGTAGTTCAGTTAATTATAAATGAGTAAGTTAAAAATGGCATTCTAAATATGTTGTAGAGCAAGGAAGAATTTATAATGCACATAACGTTTTCAGCAATGCACTTAATATACCGCATTACAACATGTGGAGTGCAGTCAAAATAGTACTTTGAAGGAAATATGTAGTCTTCAATGCATATAAAAGACAAGAATAAGTACTCAAAATCTAGAAGGTGAGCATCTAAACTAAGAAGGTAGAAAAAGAGAATGTAACAAATGCAATAATAGAAGGAAAAAGAAAATATAAAAATAAAATTTAATGAAACAGGAATTCTCAACTTTTGGCATGTCAGAACAGTTGGTACTAGACTTGCCTTCCTATTGCAAAAATAAATAAATAAATAAATAAATAAATAAATAAATAAACAAACAAACAAACTGGAAGATAAAATGCAATCACATGCTACATTATAATGTTTCAGTCAATGACAGAGTGTATATATGACAGTGGTCCCATGAGATTATAATATTGTATTTTTATTGCACTTTTATATGTTTGGATATGCAAATACTTGACATTGTGTTACAATTGCCTACAGTATTTAGTACAGTGACATGCTTTATGTGTTTGTAGCCTAGAGCAATAAGCTATATCATATAGCTTAGATGTGTAGTAGGCTAACTGTCTAGGCTTCTGTAAGTACACCTGATGATGTTCAAACAAGAAAAATCACCAGACGACACATTTCTCAGAACACATCCTCATTACTAAGCAATGAATGATTGTACATGAAACAATGATTTTCAGACATTAGGCAACAGGCATCAAAAGATTATTCTCCCTGAGAGAAAATAAAGTAATGAGGTGAGTTGCAAAGAATACTTTAAGTTTCTGTCTGAAGGCACTTTCTGAACCTTGGTCCCAGAAGGGCCCAGCCTTGCAGTAAGACTAAACTGATGTCAGAGAAAAGGCAGCACTAGTCTCTCTCTAGCAAAGTGACAAACAAACAAAAGGATCAAGCTTAACTTAACTGACTGATAAAGTTTCACACTATTTAAAGGAAGACCAAAAAATCAAGAAACTAAAAAATACACTGTTTAATTCAAAAATTACTATGTATTCTGGATATTTTAAAAAGTGAAAATACTCTCATATTATTTTACAAATTCAGTATAACCTTGCCAGCAAAACCATATGCAGAGAGCATGGCATGTAAAAATTGTAGGCTAATATTAATCATTAAGGTAGGTCCAATTATCCAAAGGAAAATATCAACAAACCAGTAATAAGTGAAAAGGAAAACTCAACAGTACCAAGTTAAATTTATTTTAAGAATGGAAGAATGATGTAACATTATGAAAACCAGCATATTATTGTAATTCCCCACATTAACAAATCAAAGAGAAAAGTATGGGAGGGAGGTGGAGTAAGATGGCTAAATAGAATATCCAGCAATTGTCCCCCACCTGCCAGAGAAACACCAAATTAAACAACCATCTGCACAAGAAAGCATCTGCATAAGAACCAAAAATCAGGAGAGCAATCACAGTAACTGATTTTGACATCATATTAAGGAAAGAGGCACCAAAGAGGATGGGAAAGACAGTCTTGAATCACCTACCCTAACCGCCAGCAGCAACTCTGTGGTGCAGAGAGAGAATCTATGCATTTACAGGAGAGAGAGCACAGTGATTGTGAGACTTTGTATTGGAACTCCAGGTTGCCCTGTCATAGCAGAAAGCAATATAGGGCAGAATTTGGATGGCATCCACAGAAAGAGCATTTAGACCAGGTCTAGCCAGAGGGAAATCTTCATTTCAGCAGTCAGAACCTAAGTTCTGGCTAGCTCCACCACCACGGGCTAAAGTGTTGTTAGGTTCTAAATAAACTTGAAAGGCAGTCTAGGCCATAAGGATGACAATTCCTGGGCAAGTCCTGGTACTGTTTGGGGCCTGGAGATAGTAGACTTGACCTGCATATGACCCACCGAGGCACCAGTTGTAGCCAAGGGAGTGCTTGTGTCACCCATCCCTCAACTTCAGGTAGCATGGCTTGCAGCTCCAGGAGGAGAGGGAAGCATAAAGAGGAATTTGTCTTGCAACTTAGATATCAGCTCAGCCACAGTAAAATAAGGGATCAAGGAGAGTCCTGAGGCCCCCATTCCAGGCACAGCTCCTGGATGACATTTCTAGACCCACCCTGGGCCAGAATTCCCTGGCCCTGAGGGGAAGGATCCAGTCCTGGCAAAATTTACCACCCACTGACTAGCGAATCGTTGATCCTGGAATAAATATCAGCAGTAGTCAGAAAGCAGTTGCCATGGATGTTGGGCAAGATTCAGTATTGTGCTAGATTCTGATCTAATCCAGCACATTCTCAGCTTTGGTAGTCACAGGGACATACTCTTTCTTTTTGAGGAAAGGAGTGGGAAGAATAAAAAAGACTTCGTCTTGCAACTTGGATGCCAGCTCAGGATGGTAAAATAAAGCACCAAGCAGACTCCTAAAGTCCCTGATTTTATGCCATAGCTCCTAGAGGGGTTTTTAAGATCTAACCTGGGTCAGAAGAGAACCAGCCCTGAAGGGAGAGACCAGGCCTGGCAGGACTCATCACCTTCTGAGTAAAGAGCACATGGGTCTTGAATAAACATCAGTGGTAGCCACACTGTAGTTGTCACAGGCCTTAAGTGAGACCCAGTACTGTGCTGGCTTCAGGTGTGACTGAGCACAACCTTAGTGGTGATGGCCATGGGAGTGCTTGTATTTTCCCTCTTGCAACTACAGGCAGCTGAGCATGGAGAATGAGAGACTCTATTTGTCTGAGGGGAAGTAAGGGAAGAGAAGAAGAGGCAATGCATGGTAATCCAGGAATTCTCCTAGCTCTTGCCTGAGACCAGCAAAGTGGTACCTCTATGAGTCTACAAGAGTCACAGTATTACTGGGCTTGGGTTATGCCCTAATGTACATATGGCTGCAGTGACCAAAGACTTAGGACACAACAATCAATTCCCTTTGAATACTTGGAAAGCCTTCTCAAGAAGCACCGGTACAGACAAGCCAAGACTATGAAGATTAGAATAAATTTCTAACTCTTCAGTGCCCAGACATCAATAAACAATGATAAGCATCAAGACTTAAGGAAAGAGGCACCAAAGTGACCTCACCAAGTGAACTAAATAAGGCAACAATTACCAATTTTGGAGTGACAGAGATATGTGACCTTTCAGACAGAGAATTCAAAATAGCTGTTTTGAAGAAGCTCAATAAAATCCAACACAGAGAAGGAATTCCGAATCCTATTAGATAAATTTAATAAGGAGATTGGGATGATTTAAAACAATCAAGCAGAAATTCTTGAGGTGAAAAAATTCAATTAATAAACTGAGGAATGCATCAGAGTCTCAACAGCATAATTGATCAAACAGAAGAAAGAATTAGTGAGCCTGAAGACAGACATTGAAAATAAGGTCACAGGAGACACAAAAAGAATAAAAAAGAGTGTAGCACACCTACAAGATTAGAAAATAACCTCCAAAGGGCAAATCTAAGAGTTACTGGCCTTAAAGAGGAGGTAGAAAGAGAGAGATTAGGGTTAAAGTTTATTCAAAGGCATAATAGCGAGAGCTTTCTTTTTTTTTTTTTTTTTTTTGTTTTTTTTTTTTTTGAGACGGAGTCTCGCTCTGTCGCCCAGGCTGGAGTGCAGTGGCCGGATCTCAGCTCACTGCAGAGAGCTTTCTAAACCTAGAGAAAGATGTCCATATTTAAGTACAAGAAGGTTACATTGTAACACCAAGCAGATCTAACCCAAGTAAGACTGCCTCAAGACATTTAGTAATCAAACACCCAAAGGTCAAGGCTAAAGAAAGGATCCTAAAAACAGCAAGATAAAAGAAACAAATAACATATAATGGAGCTCTAATACATCTGGCAGCATATTTCTCAGTGGAAACCTTACAGGCCAGGAGAAAGTGGCCTGACATATTTGAAGGGCTGAAGAAGAAACTTTTACCATGCAATAGTATATCCAGTGAAAGTATCCTTCAAACATGAAGGAGAAATAAAGACTTTCCCAGACAAACCAAAGCTGAGAGATTTCATCGACACCAGACTTATCCTACAAGAAATGCTAAAGTAGTTGTTTTGTCTGAAAGAAAAAGACATTAGTGAGCAATAAGAAATCATCTGAAGGTACAGAATTCACTGGTAATAGTAAATGCACAAACACAGAATTTTGTAACAATATAATTGTGGTGTATAAAATATTCAAATCTTTACTAGGAAGGCTAAAAACAAAACTATTAAATGTAGCAACTACTACAACTTTTTAAGACATAGAAACTGTAATAAGACATAATTAGGAAGAACAAAAACTAAAAAAGTGGGGAAATGAAATTAAAGTACAAAGTATTTACTAATTTTCTCTTTGCTTATTTGTTAGTCTGTTTTCATAATCACAGTTAAGTTGTTATCAGTTTATATAATGAGGTGTGAGATGTTATTTACAAATCTCATGTAAACTCAAATCAAAAAACTCACAGCAGTTGCACAAAAAATATAAACCAGAAAATAAAACACAATGCCCATGAAAAATCACTTTCACAAAGAAGGAAGACAGGAAGCAAGGAGGGAACAAACAAAACATGAAATAACCAGAAAACAAATAACAAAGTGGCAGGAGGAAGTATTTACTTATCAATAATAACATTGACTGTAAATTGGTTAAGTTCTTCAATGAAAATGCATAGAGTGGCTGAATGGATTAAAAAAAAAAAAGTAAGACTCAATGAACTGTTGCCTAGAAGAAACACACTTCACCTGTAAAACAAGCATAGACTAAACATAAAGTAATGGAAACACATGTCTCATGTAAGTGGAAACCAAAAAAAAGCAGGAGTAGCTATACTTATATTAGATAAAATAGATTTCAAAGAGAAGAAGGTGGCTGGCAAGATATGGCCAAATAGGAACAGCTCCAGTCTACAGCTCCCAGTGATATCAATGCAGAAGGTGGGTGATTTCTGCATTTCCATCTGAGGTACTCAGCTTATCTAATTGGGACTGGTTAGACAGTGGGTGCAGCCAACAGAGAGTGAGCTGAAACAGGGTGGGGCAACACCTCACCTGGGAAGCACAAGGGGTCGGGGAGCTTCCTCCCCTAGCCAAGGGAAGCCATGAGGGACTGTGCCATGAGGAATGGTGCATTCTGGCCCAGATACTATGCTTTTCCCATGGTATTCACAACCTCGCAGATCAGGAGATTCCTTTGGATGCCTATACCACCAGGGCCCTGGGTTTCAAGCACCAAACTGGGCAGCCATTTGGGCAGATGTTGAGCTAGCTGCAGGAGTTTTTCTCATATCCCAGTGGTGCCTGGAATGCCAGTGAGACAGAACCGTTCTCTTCCCTGGAAAGGGGATTGGAGCCAGGCAGCTGAGTGGTCTAGCTCAGCAGAGCCCACCCCTATGGAGCCCAGCAAGGTGAAATCTACTGGCTTGAAATTCTTGCTGCCGGCACAGCAGTCTGAAGTTGACTTGGGATGCTCGAGCTTGGTGGGGAGAAGGGTATCCGCCAATACTGAGGCTTGAGTAGGCAATTTTTCCCTCACAGTGTAAACAAAGTTGTCAGGAAGTTTGAACTGGGTAGAGCCCACCACAGCTAGGCAAAGCTCTGTAGCTAGACTGCCTCTCTAGATTCCTCCTCTCTGGGCAAGGTGTCTCTGAAAGAAAGGCCGCAGCCCCAGTCAGGGGCTTATAGTTAAAAATCCCATCTCCCTGGGACAGAGCAACTGGGGGAAGGGGCAGCTCTGGGAGCAGCTTCAGCAGACATAAAAGTCCCACCTGTTGGCTTTGAAGAGAGGAGCAGATCACGCAGGACAGTGCTTGAGCTCTGCTAAGGGACAGCCTGCCTCCTCAAGTGGGTCCCTGACCCCTGTGCCTCCTGACTGGGAGACAGCTGTCAGCAGGAGTCAACAGACACCTTATACAGGAGAACTCCAGCTGGCATCTGCCAGGTACTGCTCTGGGATGATGCTTTCAGAGGAAGGAACAGGCAGCAATCTTTGCTGTTCTGCAGCCTCCACTGGTGGTATCCAGGCAAACAGGGTCTGGAGTGGACCTCCAGCAAACTCCAGCAGACCTGCAGCTGAGGGACCTGACTGTTGGAAGGAAAACTAACAAACAGGAAGCAATAGCATCAACATCAACAAAAAAGAAGTCCACACAAAAACCCCATCGAAAATCACCAACATCAAAGACCAATAGTAGATAAATCCATAAAGATGAGGAAAAACCAGTGCAAAAAGGCTGAAAGTGCCAAAGACCAGAATGTCTCTTCTCCTCTGAAGGATCACAACTCCTCACCAGGAAAGGAACAAAACTAGACAGAGAATGAGTTTGATGAATCGACAGAAGTAGGTTTCAGAAGGTGGGTAATAACAAACTCCTCCAAGTTAAAGGAGCATGTTCTAACCCAATGCAAGGAAGCTAAGAACTTTGAAAAAGTTAGAGGAATTGCTAACTAAAATAACCAGTTTAGAGAAGAACACAAATGACCTGATGGAGCTGAAAAACACAGCATGAGAACTTCGTGAAGTGTGCACAAGTATCAACAGCCAAATTGATCAAGCGGAAGAAAGGATATCAGAGATTGAAGATCAACTTAATGAAATAAAGCATGAAGACAAGATTAGATAAGATAGAATGAAAAGGAACGAACAAAGCCTCCAAGAAATATGGGACTATGTGAAAAGGCAAAACCTACATTTGACTGGTGTACCTGGAGGTGATGAGGAAAATGGAACCAAGTTGGAAAACATCCTTCGGGATATAATCCAAGAGAACTTCCCCAATCCAGCAAGTCAGGCCAACATTCAAATTTAGGAAATAAAAGAACACCACAAAGATACTCCTCGAGAAGAACAACCCCAAGACACATAAGCAGCAGGCTCACCAAGGTTGGTATGAAGGAAAAGATGTTAACGGCAGCCAGAGAGAAAGGTCGGATTACCCACAAAGGGAAGCCCATCAGTCTAACAGTGGGTCTCTCAGCAGAAACCCTACAGGCCAGAAGAGAGTGGATCCCAATATTCAACATTCTTAAAGAAAAGAATTTTCAACCCATAATTTCATATCCAGCCAAACTAAGCTTCATAAGCAAAGGAGAAATAAAATCATTTACAGACAAGCAAATGCAGAGAGATTTTGTAATCACCAGGCCTACCTTACAAGAGCTCCTGAAGGAAGCACAAAACATGGAAAGGAACAACAGGTACCAGCCACTGCAAAAACATAGCAGTTGTACAGACCATTGACACTATGAAGAAACTGCATCAGCTAGTGGGCAAAATAACCAGCTAGCATCATAATGACAGGATCAAATTCACATATAACAATATTGACCTTAAATGTAAATGGGCTAAATGCCCCAATTAAAAGACACAGACTGGCTAATTGGATAAAGAGTCAAGACTCATTGGTGTGCTATATTCAGGAGACTCATCTCACAGGCAAAGACACACAAAGGCCCAAAATAAATGGATGGAGGAATAATTACCAAGCAAATGGAAAACAAAAAAAGAGCAGGGGTTGCAATCCTAGTCTCTGAGAAAGCAGACTTTAAACCAACAAAGATCAAAACAGACAAAGAAGGGCATTACAAAATGGTACAGGGATCAATGGAACAAGAAGAGCTAATTATCCCAAATATATATGCACTCAATACAAGAGCACCCAGATTCATAAAGTGAGTTCTTAGAGACCTACAAAGAGAATTAGACTCCAACACAATAATAGTGGGAGACTTTAACACTCCACTGTCAATATTAGACAGATCAGTGAGACAGAAGCTTAACAAGGATATTCAGGACTTGAACTCAGCTCTGGACCAAGTGGACCTAATAGACATCTACAGAACTCTCCACCCCAAATCAACAGAATACACATTCTTCTCAGCACCACATCACACTTATTCTAAAACTGACCACAGAATTGGAAGTAAAACACTCCTCAGCAAATACAAAAGAACAGAAATCATAGCAAACAGTCTCTCAGACCATGATGCAATCAATTAGAATTCGGGATTAAGAAACTCACTCAAAACTACACAACTACATGGAAACTGAACACAGTGCAATCAAATTTGAACTCAGGTTTAAGATACTCACTCAAAAACGCACAACTACATGAAAACTGAATGACTACTGGGTAAATAATGAAATCAAGACATAAATAAATAAGTTCTTTGAAACCAATGAGAACAAAACCACTTGAGAAAGTTCTGAAATTGGCACCCTAACATCAAATTAAAAGAACTAAAGAGGCAAGAGCAAACAATTTCAAAGCTAGCAGAAGACAAGAAACAACTAAGATCAGAGCAGAATTGAAGGAGATAGAGACACAAAAACCCTTCAAAAAAACCAGTGAATCCAGGAGCCGGATTTTTAAAAAGATTAACAAAATAGGCCACTAGCCAGACGAATGAAGAAAAAAAGAGAGAAGAATCAAATAAGACACAATAAAAAATGATAAAGGGGATATCACCACTGATCCCACAGAAATACAAACTACCGTCAGAGAATACTATAAACTAAAACCTCTAGAAGAAATGGATAAATTCCTGGATACATACACCCTCCCAAGACTAAACCAGAAAGAAGTATAATCCCTGAATAGACCAATAACAAGTTCTGAAATTGAGGCAGTAATTAGTAGCCTACAAACCAAAAAAAACCCAGGACCAGATGGCTTCACAGCTGAATTCTACCAGAGGTACAAAGAGGATCTGGTACCATTCCTTCTGAAACTATTCCACACAATAGAAAAAGAGGGACTCCTACATAACTCATCTTATGAGGCCAGCATCATCCTGATACCAAAACCTGGCAGAGACACAACAAAAAAAAAGAAAATTTAAGGCCAATATACCTGATGAACATTGATGTGAATATCCTCATTAAAATACTGGCAAACCAAAAGCAGCAGTTCATCAAAAAGCTTATCCACGGCCAGGCGTGGTGGCTGTCACCTGTAATCCCAGCACTTTGGGACACTGAGGCGGGTGGATCACAAAGCCAGGAGTTCAAGACTAGCCTGACCAAGATGGTGAAACCCTGTCTCTACTAAAACTACAAAAATTAGCTGAGCACAGTGGCAGGCACCTGTAATCCCAGCTAGTCAGGAGACTAAGGGAGGAGAATTTCTTGAACCTAGGCAGCAGAGGTTGCAGTGAGCTGAGATTGTACCATTGTACTCCAGTTTGGGCAACAGAGTGAGACTCCATCTCAAAAAAAAAAAAAAAAAAAAAAAAAAAGATTATCCACCACAATCAAGTTGGCTTCATCGCTGGGATGCAAGACTGATTCAACATATGCAAACCAATAAATGTAATCCATCACATAAACAGAACCAATGACAAAAACCACATGATTATCTTAATAGATGCAGAAAAGGCCTTTGATAAAAATTGACACCTCTTCATGCTAAAAACTCTCAGTAAACTAGGAATTGATGGAATGTATCTCAAAATAATGAACACTTTATGACAAACCCACAGCCAATATCATACTGAATGGGCAAAAAAGCTGGAAGCATTCCCTTTGAAAACCAGCACAACGCAAGGATGCCCTCCTTCAACACTCCTATTCAACATAATATTGGAAGTTCCGGCCAGGGCAATCAGACAAGAGAAAGAAATAAAGCGTATTCAGATAGGAAGAGAGGAAGTCAAATTGTCTCTGTTTGCAGATGACATAATTGTATATTTTGAAAACCACATTGTCTTAGCCCCAAATCATCTTAAGCTGATATGCAACTGCAGCAAAATCTCAGGATACAAAATCAATGTGCAAAAATCACAAGCATTCCTACACACCAATAGTAGACAAACAGAGAGCCAAATCATGAGTGAACTCTCATTCATAATGGCTACAATGAGAATAAAATACCTAGGAATACAACTTACAAGGGATGTGAAGGACCTCTTCAAAGGGAACTACAAACCACTGCTCAAGGAAATAAGAGAGGACACAAACAAATGGAAAAACATTCTATGCTCATGGATAGGAAGAAGCAATATCGTGAAAATGGCTATACTGCCCAAAGTAATTTACAGATTTAATGCTATCCACATCAAGCTACCATTGACTTTCTTCACATAATTAGAAAAAAACTACTTTAAATTTCATATGGAATCAAAAAAGAGCCTGTATAGCTAAGACAATCCTAAGCAAAAAGAACAAAGCTGGAGGCAACATGCTGCCTGACTTTAAACTATACTACAAGGCTATAGTAATCAAAATAGCATGGTACTGGTACCAAAAAAGATGTATAGACCAATGGAACAGGACGGAGGCCTCAAAAATAATGCAACACACCTAAAACCATCTGATCTTTGACAAACCTGAGAAAAACAAGCAATGGGGAAAGGATTCAGTATTTAATAAATGATGTTGGGGAAACTGGCTAGCCATATACAGAAAACTGAAACTGGACCCCTTCCTTACACCTTATACAAAAATTAACTCAAGATGAATTAAAGACTCAAATGTAAGACCTAAAACCATAAAAACCCTAGAAGAAAACCTAGGCAATGCCATCCAGGACATAGGCATGGGTAAAAACTTCATGATTAAAACACCAAAAACAATGGCAACAAAAGCCAAATGGGATCTAATTAAATTAAAGAGCTTCTGCACAGCAAAAGAAACTATCATCAGAGTGAACAGGCAACCTACAGAATGGAAGAAAATTTTTGCAATCTATCCATCCGACAAAGGGTTAATACCGAGAATCTACAAGGAACTTAAACAAATTTACAAGAAAGAAACAACTCTATCAAAAAGTGGGTGAAGGATATGAACAGACACTTCACAAAAGAAGACATTCATGCTTCCAACCAACATACGAAAAAAAATCTCATCATCACTGGTCATTAGAGAAATGCAAATCAAACCACAATGTGATACCATCTCATGCCAGTTAGAATGGCGATCATTAAAAAGTCAGGAAATGACAGATGCTGGAGAGGATGTGGAGAAATAGGAACGCTTTTACACTGTTGGTGGGAGTGTAAATTAGTTCAACCATTGTTGAAGACAGTGTGGCGATTCCTCAAGGATCTAGAACTAGAAATAACATTTGACCCAACAATCCCATTACTGGGTATATATCCAAAGGATTATAAATCATTCTGCTATGAAGACACATGCACACTTAGTTTATTGCAGCACTATTCACAACAGCAAAGACTTGGAACCAACCCAAATGTCCATCAATGTTAGACTGGATAAAGAAAATGTGGCACATATACACCATGGAATACTATGCAACTATAAAAAGGATGAGTTCATATCCTTTGCAGGGACACGGATGAAGCTGGAAACCATCATTCTCAGCAAAGTAACACAGGAACAGAAAACCAAACACTGCATGTTCTCACTCATAAGTGGGAGTTGAATAATGAGAATATGTGGACACAGGGTGGGGAACATCACACACAGGGGCCTGTCATGGGGTGGGGGAATAGGTCAGGGAGAAATACCTAATGTAGATGATGGGTTGATGGATGCAGCAAACCACCATGGCACGTGTATACCTATGTAACAAACCTGCATGTTCTGCACATATATCCCAGAACTTAAAGTATAATAAAAAATATATTTCAAGACAAAGGTATAAAAAAGACAAAGAAGATGATTATTGTATACTAATAAATGGATCAGTTCAGCAAGAGGATATAAAAATTGTAGGCACATATGCACCAAACCCTGAAGCATGCAGATATATCAAACAACTATTAGAGCTAAAGAGAGAGCTAGGCCTCAATGTAATAATATCCAGACTGCACCACCCCACTTTCAGCATTAGAAGGATTATTCAGACAGAAGATCAACTAACAAACATCAGATGTAACCTGCACTACAGACCAAGCAGACCTAATAGATATTTGTTTAATATTTTATCTGATGCCTACAGAATATACATTATTCTCCTATCCCATATGGATAATTCTCAAGGATAGACCAAATGTGAGGTCACAAAACAATTCTTAAAAATTCAAAATGATAGAAATTATATCAAATATCTTCTCTGACCACAATGGAATAAAATTATAGATGAACAGTGTTATTCTTTTTCATATGGATATCCCATTTTCCCAGCACCCTTTATTGAAGAGACTCTCCTCTTCAACATATGTTCTTGGCACCTTTGTCAGAAATGAGTTCACTGTAGATGTGTGGATTTAATTCTGAGCTCTCTATTCTGTTCCACTGGTCTTTGTGTCTGATTTTATGCCAGTACCATCCTGTTTTGGTTGCTATAGCTCTGTAGTATAACTTGAAGTTAGGTACTGTGATTCCTTCAGTTTTGTTCTTTTTGCTCAGGATGGGTTGGCTACTCTATGACTTGTAGTTTCATATGAATTTTAGGATTTATTTTTATTTCTGTGAAGAATGTCACTGGTATTTTGATAGGGATTGCATTAAATCTGTAGATTGCTTTGTGTAGTATGGACATTTAACAATATTAATTCTTCCAATCCATGAGCCTGGAATATCTTTTTATTCATTTATTTATTTATTTGAGGTGGAGTCTCACTCTGTCACCCAGGCTGGAGTGAAGTGGCTCGATCTCAGCTCACTGCAACCTCTGCCTCCCAGGTTCAAGCGATTCTCGTGTCTCAGCCTCCTGGGTGACTGGGATTACAGGCAGATGCTGCCATGCCTGGCTAATTTTTTGTATTTTTAGTAGAGACAGAGTTTCACCGTGTTCCCCAGACTGGTCTCGAAATCCTGAGCGCAGGCAATCCACCCGCTTCAGCCTCCCAAAGTGCTAGGATTACAGGAGTGAGTCACTGTGCCCAACCCTTCAGTTATCTTTTAAAAGCTTTATTAATTATTAATTTTATTTTATTGTGGTAAGAACATTAACGTGAGATCTGTGATCTTAACAAACTTTTAAGTATACTATATAGTATTGTTGACTACAGGACTGATGTTATGTCACAGCTCTCTAGAACTTACTCATTTTCTTTAAGTGAAAGTTTATGCCTGTTAAATAATAACTCCCAGTTTGCCCCATCCCCTGCTCCTGGCAACCACTATCCACTCTTAGATTCTATTAGACTGTTTTAGATATCACATATAAGTAGAATGATGCAGTATTTGTATTTCTGTGACTGGCTTATTCCACTTAGCATAAAGTCCTCAAGGATCATCCATGTTGTCACATATGCTTTTTTAAAGAGTGAGTAATATTTCATTTTATATATATATATATGTATACACCACTTTCCTTTTATCTATCATTTCTTTTATCTATTCTATCAGTATTATCATTATATTCCTTTTATCTGTCATATTAGAATCCTAATATGTCTTCAAAATGCTGACTTCAGTTCTTCTGGATAAATACCCAGAAGAAGCACTGATAGTCATTTGGTAGTTCTATTAATAATTTCAATTTCTTGAGGAACTTCCACTGTTTTTATAGTAGTGGAACATTTTTACATTTCCACCAACAATGTACAAGGTTTCCAATTTCTCTACATTCTTGTCTACACTTATTATTTTATTTTTTTAATTTAGACATACACTGGTTATCCTAATGTTGGTAATGCAATATCTCATTGTGGTTTTGATTTGTTTTCCCCTGATGATTAATGGTATTAAACAAGCATCTTTTCATATGCCTTTTGACCATTTGTACACCTTATTTGGAGAAATGTCTACTTAACTAATTTGCCCATTTTTTGGGTCAAGTTACTCTTATTGTTCTTGAGTTGTAGGAGTTCTTTCTATATTCTGAATATTGACTTCTTATCAGATATATAGTTTGAAATTATTTTTTACCATTCTGTCTGTTGCCTTTTCACTCTGTTAATTACTTCCTTTGTTTCACAGTATTTTCTGAAGTTAGATATACTCCCTTTTATATGCATTTCGTTTTTGTTGCTAGTGCTTTTGATGTCATATTCAAGAAATCACTGCCAAATATAATGTCATGGAGGTTTTCCTCTGTTCTTTTTCTAAGAGTTTTGTAGTTTCAGGTCTTACATTTAGGTCTTTAATCCATGTTGAATTGATGTCTGTATGGGGTGTAAGTTAAGGGTCTAACTTAGTTTTCTTATGTGTAGATATCCAGTTTTTCCAGGACCATATTTTGAAGAAACTAGTCTTTTCCCATTTTGTAGCCTTGTTAAAGATAATTTGGCCATATGTATGAGAATTTATTTTGGGACCCTCAGTTCTGTTCCATAGATGTGTATGTGTGTCTTTATGTCAGTACCATAGTATTTTCATTACTATAGCTTTGTTATGTTTTGAAATCAGGGAGTGTGAGGCCTCCAGATTCGTTTTCTTTCTCACTGTTATTTTTGATTCTTCAGTCAAAAATAATTTGTTCTTTGAGATTCCACATAAATTTTGGGCTGGCTCCTTTTTAGTCCTGCAAGACTTTTATTTAATTATTTATTTTTTTAGACAGAGTCTCACTCTATCACCCAGGCTGGAGTACAGTGGTGGGATCTCAGCTCACTGCAACCTCTGCCACCCAGGTTCAAATTATTCTCCTGCCCCAGCCTCCCGAGTAGCTGGGATTATAGGTGCCTGCCACCGTGCCCAGCTAATTCTTGTATTTTTAGTAGAGATGGGGTTTTACCATCTAGGCCAGGCTGGTCTTGAACTCCTGACCTCGTGATCCACCCTCCTCAGCCTCTCGAAGTGCTGGGATTACAGTGTGAGCCACCGCACCCGGCCGGTATAAACATTTTAAGACATTAATTCTTCCAATCTATGAGCATATGAAGCTTTTCCACTTATTTGTGTTCTTACTAATTTCTCTCATTAGATTGTATAGTTTTCTATGTATCAGTTTTTTGCTTTCTTAGATAAGTTTATTCCTAAGTGTTTTATTCTTTTTGGTGTTATTGTAAATGGGATTGATTTCCTAATTCTTTTCAGAAAGAACATTGTTAGTGTGTATTAACTCACATGATTTTTTGCATGTTGATTTGTATCTTGCAATTTTATTGAAAATTTTCATTAATTCTAATAGTTGTTTGGTGAAATCTTTAGGATTTTCAATATATAAGATCATGGGATCAGTACACAGGGATAATATCATTTCTTCCTTTCCTACTTGAATGCCTTTTATTTCTTTTTCTTGCCTACCTTCTTTGGCTGGGACTGCCAATAGTATGTTTAATAGAAGTGATTAGAATGAGAATCCTTGCTTTGTTCCTGATCTTAGAGGAAAAATTTTTAGTTTTTCACCATTGAGTAAGCCTGTGGAAAAGCTTACAGCTTTTCATATATAGTCTTTATTATCTTGAAATTTTTTCCTTCTAATTTTAGTTTGTTGACAGTTTTTATCATGAAATAATGTTGAATTTTATCTAATATTTTCCCAGCATCTATTGCGACCATGTGATTTGATTCTCTATTCTGTAAATGTGGCATACTAGTTTGATTGATTTTCACATGCTGGACTATAGCAGCATTCCAGGGCTATATCCTACTTGGTCATGGAATGTGATTCGTTTACTGTGCTGTTTGATTTGGTTTGCTAGTATTTTGTAGAGGATTTCTGCATCTAAATTTATCAGGAATACTGGCTCTTAGTTTTCTTGTCTTTTTGTAACTTTGGTATGATGATAATTCTGGCATCATAAAATAAGTTGGGAAGTGTTCTCTCATCTTCAATTTTTTGGAAGATTTGAGAATTGCTGTTAATTCCTTAAATGTTTGATACAATTCACGAGTGAAGCTATCTGGTCCTGGACTTTTCTTTGTTGTTTCAATTGATTAAATCTCCTTGTTGTTATAGGACTTTCTAGTCCTTCATGATTTGGTCTCGGCAGGTTGTATCATCATAAGAATTTTCTTTTATGTTTAGAAAAGTTATTTAGTTGTTGGCATATAATTGTTTATAGTAGTCTCTAATAATTATTTTATTTCTGTGGCATCAGTTGCAATATTTCCTCTTTTTTGATTTTATTTATTCGAGCTGTATTCGTTATTTTTTAGGTAGTCTAAGGATTTGTCAATATTATTATTATTTTTTAAACTTAGTTTTGTTCATTGGGTTTTTATTTTACCTATTCTCTCTTTTTCATTTATTTATGCTCCAGTCTTTGTTGTTTCTGCTAATTTTGTGCTTAGTTTTTCATTTTTCTAGTTCCTAGGCGTGTAAAGTTAGGTTGTTTATTTGAAAGCCTTATTTATTTTCATATAGGTTTTATTGCAACAAAACTTTTAGAACTTCTTCTGCTGCATTCCATAAGCTCTTGTATGTTTTGTTTTAGAGTTATTTGTTTTAAGGTATGTTCCTATCTCCTTTTTTATTTCTATGACACAAGGGTTATCAAGAATATGCTATTTAATTTTCTCATATTTGTGAATTTTTTAGTTTTTCTTTGGCTATAGATTTCTTGTTTTAGTCCATTGTGGTTGGAAAAGATGCGCTGTATGATTTCCAACTTGTTAAATTTGTTAAGGTTTGTTTTGTAAACTAACGTGATCTATCTTAAAGAAAGTTTTATGTGTATTTGAGGAAAATGTATGTTCTACTCCTGATAGGTTAAATTTTATGTATTTGCCTCTTAGGTCCATTTGGTCTATAATGTTGTTCAGAATTTTCTTTCTATTTTCTTGAAGATCTTCTGTCTAGGCAGTATGTTCATTCTTTAAGTTTCTTACAATTATTGCATTGCTGTCTATTTCTCCCTTCAGTTCTGTCAATGTTTTAATCATATATTAGGTGCTCTAATGTGTGTGCATGTGTTTATGGTTGTTATATTTTCCTTGTGGTTTGACCCTTAATCATAAAATGCCTTGCTTTGTCTTTTGTGACAGTTTTTGACCGAGAGTGTATTCTGTCTGCCATAAATATAACTATTCTTGCTCCCTTTTGGTTACTATTTGCCTAGAATATCTTTTTCCATCCTTTTGCTTTCTGCAAATGTGTATTCTTAAATCTAACATGAGTTTCTTGTGCAAAGCATGTACTTGGGTCTTTTTAAAAAATCCATTCATTCACTTTATGCCCTTGTGTCAGGGAGTTAAATCTGTTTACATTTAAAGTAATTGTTGATAGGGAAGGGTTTAATATTACCATTTTGTTAATTGTTTTCTCTGAGTCTTGCAGCTCTCTGTTCCACTGTTTCTCTCTTGCTGTTTTCCTTTGTATTTTATTATTTTTTGTATCTCCCTTTTCCTTTTCTGTAAATCTATAGTTTTTTGTACGTTTACCTCTGGGCTTACAAAAAATATTTTATAGTTATAGCCATGTATTTTAAGCTTGTAACAACTTAATTTCATTAACAATAACTCTGCACTTTGTCTCCTGCCACACACTTTATGTTATTGCTGTCACAATTTGCATCTATTCATATTGTGGATTTCTAAACATAATTTTTATTTATAGACCTTTATAATCATTTTGTCCTTTAACTTTTTTACTAGAAGTAAAATTGATTTAGCTACCACGATTACTATAATACAATATTTGGCATTTGTTAATAATATATATGTATTTTTACTATTAACAGTGAGTTTCATACTTTATGCTGTTGTGTTGCTGTTTTGTATATATTTGTTCAACTAAAAGTACCCCTTTTAGCATTTATTGTAAAGCAGTTCTCAAAGTGATAAGTTCCTTTGGCTTTTATTTGTTGCACATAGCTTTTCTCTCTTTTGTTTATGGAGGACAATTTTGCAAGGCATAAACTCTTGGTTAGAAGAATTTTTCCTTTAATACTTTGAATATACCATTCTATTCTCTCCTGGCTAATAAAGTTTCTATTGAAAAATCTGATAGACTTGTGGAGGTTCCCCTTATTATGACAAGTTGATTTTTCTTGCTGCTTTCAAACTTTTCTCTTTTTTTGATTTTAATAATTTGATTATAATGTTTCTAGGCATGAATTTCTTTGGGTTAATTATTTTGTTGTCCTTTGGGCTTCTTGGATCTCGATGTTTATTTCCTTCCCCTGATTTGGGAAGTAGTCAGTCATTATTTCTTTAAATAATCTTTCTGTTTTTTCTTACTCTCTTCTCTCTCTGTCAACTAAGAATATTATACTTGGTAAAACTATCTTCTGAAAATGAAGAAGAGATAAAGACTTTTCCAGACAATCAAAAACTGAGAGAGTTTATTATCAGACTGTTTTACAAGAAATGATAAAGGGAATTCTTCCAGCTGAAACAAAGGGATACTAATCAGCAGCATGAAAACATATGAACATATAAAATTCATTGGTAAAGATAAATATATAACGAATATAGGATACCCTAATATAATAAATGTGCTGCATATATTACTTTTATCTCTAGTATAAAAGTTATAAAACAAAAATGTTAAAAATAACTGCGGGCACAATAATTTATTAATGGATACATAACATAAAAAGACATACATTGAACATCAATAACATTAAAAGATGGGAGAGAAGTAAAGGTGTAAAGGTTTTGTATATAAAAAAGTTATAGGCTTAAAGTAGACTGTTATAAGATTTATAATGTAAGTCTCATGGTAATAAGATAGAAAAAGCCTGTAGTAGATGCATAAAAGATAAATAGAAGGGAATCAGAGCATAATATAGGTTGAGTATCCCAAATAAAAAAAATTCCAAATCTGAAATGCTCAAACATTTAAAATTTTGTGAGCACTGACATGATACACAAAGAAAATGCTTGTTGGAGAATTTCAGATTTCAGATTTTCAGATTTGAGATCCTCAGCTGGTAAATAAAATGCAAACATTCCACAACTAAAAAAAATCTGAAATCCAAAACACTTCTGGTCACAAGCATTTTGGAAAAGACATACTCAATCTGTATCATAAGAAATGTTCAAAACACAAATTAAGACAGCAGCAGATGAAGGAACAAAGGAATTATAAAACAGTCAAAACACAATGAGCACCATGGCAATAGTAAATCTTTACCTATTGGTAATTATTGTAAATGAAAATGAGTTAAATTCTCCAATGAAAAGACAGAGTGGCTGAATAAATTATGAAAAACTAACATATAATTATATACTGTCTATAAGAAACTCACTTTAGTTTTAAGGGCAAACATGTGGCACTAAAGAGATGGAAAAATATTTTCCATGCAAATGACAACCAAAAGAGAGTGGTGGGTGGCTATACTTACATCAGACAAAACAGATTTTAAGTCAAAAATTGTCACAAGAGACAATGAGGGTCATAATATAATAATAAGGAAGTCAATTCATCAAAAGGATATAGCAATTGTTAATATATAGCTACACAACATCAGAGCTCATAGATATATAAAGCAGATATTAACAAACCTGAACGAAGAAATAGATAGCAATAAAGTAATAGTTTGGGACTTTACTACCCCAGTTTCAACAATAGGTAGGTTATCCAGACACAAAATCAGTAAGGAAAGGGTGGATTTGAACAACACTGTAGACCAAACGAACCTAGCAGACATACACAGATCATTTCTTTCCAGCAGCAACAGAATATACATTCTTCTCAAGTGCACATGTATTGTTTTCCAAAATTGACATTGTATGTTAGGCACAAAATAAATTTTAACAAATTTAAGAAGTTTGAAATCATATGAAGTTTCTTTTCTGACTACAAAGGTCTGAAACTAGAAATTGGCAACAGGAAGGAAAAAAAAAAAACCTCACAAATACATTAAAATTAGACAACATATGCTGGGACACCAAATGGAACAAAGAAGAAACCAAAAAAAGAAATTTAAAAAATCTTGAGACATATAAAAATTACAAAAAATACCAAAGCTAATAGGATGCAACAAAAGCAGTTCTAAGAGAAAAGTTTGTAGTGATAAATGCTTACACTAAAATCTCAAATAAGCAACCTAAATTTATACCTGAGGGACCTACAAAATGAAAAAGAAACAAATCCCAAAGTTTGAAGAAGGAAGAAAATAATAAAACTTAGAACAGAAATAAATGAAATAGGGACTAGGAAAATAATAAAACAGATTAGTGAAATAAAGAATGAGTTTTTTGAAAAGATAACAAAATTGGCAAACTTATTTTATCTAGGGTATCTAAGAAAAAAAAACAGAGAAGGTTCACATAAAATCATAAATGAAAAAGGAAATGATGCAACTAATTCCACAGAAATGCGAAGAATTATGAGATGATACTATGAACAATTACGTGCCAACAAATTGAATAACCTAAAAGAAATTGATAAATTTTTAGGAACATACAATCTGCTGATACTGAATCATATAGAAGCAGAAAACATGAACAGACCAGACCAATAATGAGCAAAGAGATTTAATCTGTAATCAAAAGTCTCTCACCCAAAAAAAAGCCCAGGACCACATGGCTTCACTGATGAATTTTACAAACATTTAAAGAGGAATTAACACCAATTGTTTTCAAATTCTTTGAAAAAATACGAGGTAGAGGAAACAGTTTCAAATCCATTCTAGGAGGGAAGCATTACTCTGATAAAAAGCCAGACAGGGACAGTACTATAAAAGAAAATTATAAGCCAATATATTTTAGAAACACAGATGCAAAAATCTTCAACAAAATATGCTAGCAAAGCAATTCAAGAGGATATTAAAAGAAGAATACGTCGTGATCAAGTGGGATTTATCCTGGAGATGCAAGAATGCTTCAACATACATAAATCAATAAATGTGATTCACCACATTAAAAGAATACAGGATAAAATTATATGACCATCTCCATAGATGAAGAAAAAGAAGGTAACAAAATGTAACATCCTCTCATGGTAAAAACTCTCAGGAAATTAGGTATAGCGGGGATGTACTTCAACATCATAATAAAGGCTATATATGATGAACCCACAGCTAACATCATACTCAATGACAAAAAGCTGAAAGCTTTCCTGCAGGATCAAAAACAAGACAAGTATGTTCACGTTCGTCACTTGTAGTCCACATAGTACTGAAAGTCTTAGCTAGAGCATTTAGCCAAAAAAAGAAAAAAGGTAAGATTATCTGTTTGATGATAACATGATATTATATATAGAAAACCCTCAAGACTCCATCAAAAACTGTTAGAACTAATAAACTTACTAAAATTGCAGGATACAAAATCAACCTGAAAAAATCAGTTGTGTTTCTATACCCTATAACCGACTATCTAAAAAAGAAATCAAGAAAACAGTCCCATTTCCAGTAGCATAAGAAAAGAATAAAATAGGTGTAAATTTAAGCAAAAAGACAAAATATCTATACACTGAAAACTATCAAACACTGATGAAAGAAATTAATGAAGACACAAATAAATGATATGATATCTTGTGTTCATGGTTTGGAAGAATTAATGTGGTTAAATGTTCATACTACCCAATGTATCTACAAATTCATTGTAGATCTGTTGAAATTCCAATGGCATTTTTCAAGAATTAAAAAAATCTAAAATTTATATGAAATCCATAAAGGTTATCAGTAGCCAAAGCAATTGGCTTCAGAAAGAGCAAAGCTGGAGGCATTTATGCTTCTTAATTTCAAATTATATTACAAACTGATAGTAATTAAGAGTATGGTACTTACATAAAAACAGGCATGTAGACCAAGGGAGAATAATAGAAAGCATATAAATAAACCTACTCATACATAGTCAACTAATTTTGATAAGGGCTCCAAGAATACACAATGGAGAAAGGATAGTTTCTTCAATAAATGGTGTTAGGAAAGCTGGATATCCACATGCAAAAGAATAAAATTAGACAATCATACCAAATACAAACATCAACTCAAAGTGGATTAAAGACTTAACCATAAGACCTGAAACCATAAAATCTGTGGAAGAAAACTTAAGGAAAATCTCCTTGACAATGGTTTTGGCAATGATTCCTGGATATAACAGCAAAGGCATGGGCCAAAAAAGCAAAAATAAACATGTGGGATTATATCAACCTGAAAAGTTCTGCGCGGCAGTGATAACAATCAACAAAATGAAAGGCAACCTGTGGAATGGGAGAAAATATTTTCCAACCATATATCTAATAAGGGTTTAAAATCCAAAATATAGAAGGAATACATATGACTGAATAGCAAAACAAACAAACAAACAACACTAAAAAAAACCCCAGCAGCACAACAAAAATCATGTAACCAGATTAAAAAATGGGCAAAGAAATTGAATAGGCATTTATTCAAGGAAGACACACAAATACCTACTAGTATATGAAAAGGTGCTCAATATAATTAATCATCAGGGAAATGCAAATTAAATTCACAATGAAATATCACCTTACACTTGTTAGAATAGGTACTACTTTAAAAAAGATAAGTTTTAGTGAGGATTTGGAGAAACAGTATGGAGTTTCCTTAAGAAGTTAAAAACAGAACTACCATATGATCCAGTGATCCCAATTCTGGGTGTATAGCCAAAGAAAATAAAATCACTTTCTTGAAGAGATAGCTGCACTCCTATGTCCATTGCAGTATTATTCACAATAGCCAAGATATAGTATCAACCTAAATGTCTATCTAAGGATGAATGTACAAAGTATGGTATGTACATACAATGCAATATTTTTCAACCTTAGAAAGGAAAAAAAGTCCTGCTATTTTCCATAACATGGATGAACCTAGAGGACATTATGCTAAGTGAAATAAGCCAGTGATAGAAAGACAAATATTGTATGATGTCATATATGGAATCTAAAATAGTCAAACTCATAGAAACAGAAACAGATAATAATGTGGTGGCTACCAGTGGCTTGGGGGAGTAGGAAAGAGGGAGGTGATGTTTAATACAAAATTTCAGTTATACAAGTACGTTCTGGAGATCTACTATACAGCATAGCACTTATAGCTAACAATACCAAATGTTATACTTAAAATTTCTAAGAAGGTAGATCTTACATTAAATACTCTTACCAACAAAAAACAAAACAATAACAAAGGGCATGGTGGGAACTTTGGGAGGTAATGGATATGTTTATGGCCTTGATGGAGGTGATGGTTTCATGGGTGTATACGTTTTTCAAATTCATCAAGCAAGTTGATATGTAATTAAGTTGGAATTGTTGATGGGGTCATGAAAGACAACACTGAGGAGCTTATTAAACGAATCTTGTCTCTATGAGAACTGAATTTCTATATTTGTGTGAATTTAGGATGTTATATCTTATTCATCATTATTTCATTAATATATTTATTTATATGTTCACTTATTTCCTCAATAAGAATTTATTGATCACCTAGCAAGTGGTGTATTCAGTCTGGTAAATGATCACTAGAATTGGCAATCCACATTTAGGTCTAGGTCTACCACAACACATGACACTTGAGAAATTACCATTTCATTGATAAAATAGGGATGTGGATAAAGGAGGTTTGAACTTTGGTGATCTATGAAGCCTCTTTTGATTCTGTAAATCCGTTTTTGTTACATATTTGTACAAGAGAATCTGACCTCCAGTTATTTACAACTTAACAAGAAGATTAAAAAAGGACATATTATGTTAAAAAGACAAGACAAATAGTTTTTAAAATATTAATCAAAGTTTGAAACAATTCATTTCATAAGCAAAGGTACTGCAGAGTCAGGCAGTACGTTCAGGAATCTTTGGGACAACAATATAGATTTTCAAGTCTGGAATCTTGATCGTGAGTGTCCCTATGACTCACCCGAACTAAAATCTAGAAGAGCTACAAATGAGATTTTATGTTCACTAACATCTGGGTTCACGGCCTGATGCATCCAAATCAATGAAATCAAAAAACCTGAAAGTAAGTCAAAACTCTGTAAATCACCTTACTCACTCTGGCCATCTAGATTTCTGGCTGACCAATCTCACAGATATATCTCTTAAGATACATCCATAAATACTACTAAGGAACACTCATATCTTGTGGATGCATTTATATCTTTTTTCCTATCTTTGCTCTATTCAGTAGTATAAAATTTAGAGTATGTGTCACTAAAGACAATATTAGTCATCAGTCATGTATGTTCAATAACTTGTGCTGGAGAAGATGTGAAGCCTTTCTTTCATTTTTAACTTTCATTTTAGGTTTGGGGGTACATGTGAAGTTTTGTTACATCGGTAAACTCATGTCACAGGGGTTTGTTGTACAGATTATTTCATCACCCAGGAATTAAGCCCAGTACTCAACAAATATCTTTTCTGCTCCTCTCCTCCTCTCCTTGATCCCACCCTCCACCCACAAGTAGATCCCAGGGCCTGTTGTTTCCCTCTTTGTGTTCATAAGTTCTCACCATTTAGCTTCCACTTACAAGTGAGAACATGTGGTATTTGGTTTTCTGTTCCTGTATTAGTTTGCTGAGGATAACAACCTCCAGTTCCATCCATGTTTCTGCAAAAAAAAAGTGACATCATTCTCTTTATACTTGTATAGTATTCCATGGTGTATATGTAACACATTTTATTTATCCAATCTGTCATTGATGGGCATTTAGGTTGATTCCATGTCCTTGCTCTTTTGAACAGTGCTGCAATGAACATTTGCATGCATGTGTCTTTATGGTAGAATGATTTATATTCCTCTGGGTATATACACAGTAATGGGATTGCTGGGTATATGCCAGCAATGGTAGTTGCTGCTTTTAGCTCTTTGAGAATCACATACTGCTTTCTATAATGTTTGAAATAATTTACACTCCCACCAACAGTGTATAAGTGTTCCCTTCACTCCACAACTTTACCAGAGTCTGTTATTTTTTGACTTTTTAATAATAACCATTCTGACTAGTGTGAGATGGTTTCTCATTGTGGTTTTTATTTGCATTTCTCTAATGATCAGTGATATTTAGCTTTTTCATGTGCTTGTTGACAGCATATATGTCTTCTTTTGAGAAGGGTCTGTTCATGTCCTTTACACACTATTTAATTGGATTGTTTGTTTTTCTCTTGTAATTTGTTTAATTTACTTATAGATGCTGCATACTAGGCCTTTGTCAGATGCAGAGTTTGCACATATTTTCTCCAATTTGGTAGGTTGTCTGCTTACCCTATTGGTCATTTCTTTTGCTGTACAGAATCTCTTACGTTTAATCAGATCCCTCATGTTAATTTTTGCTTTTGTTATGATTGCTTTTGGTGTCTTTGTCATGAAACCTTTTCCTGTTCCTATGTTGATACGGTTTGGCTCTGTGTCTCTACCCATATTTCATCTTGTAGCTCCCATAATTCCCACGTGTTGTGGCAGGGACGAGGTGGGAGATGATTGGATCATGAGAGCGGATCTTTCCTGTGCTGTTCTCCTGATAGTAAATGGGTCTCATGAGATGTGATGGTTTTGAAAACAGGAATTGCCCAGCACAAGCTCTCTTTTTTTGCTGACTACCATCCATATAAGATATGAACTTGCTCCTCCTTGCCTTCTGCCATGATTGTGAGGCTTCCTCTGCCACGTGGAACTGTGAGTCCAATTAAAACTCTTTCTTTTGTAAATTGCCCAGTCTTGGATATGTCTTTATCAGCAGCATGAAAATGGACTAATACATATGTCCACAATGGTATTGCCTAGTTTGTCTTCCAGGGTTTTTGTAGTTTTGGGTTTTATGTTTAACTCTTTAATCCATCTCGAGTTGATTTTTGTGTATGGTGTAAGGAAGGAGTCCAGCTTCAGTCTTCTGCATATGGCTGGCCAGTTATCCCAGCACAATTTATTAAATGCGGAGTCTTTTTCTCATTGCTTGTTTTTGTTAGCTTTGTTGAAGATTCATTGTTTGTAGGTGTGCAGCCTTATTTCTGGCTTCTGTATTCTGTTCCCTTGGTCTATACGCCTGTTTTGTACCAGTACCATGGCGTTTTGGTTACTGTAGCCCTGGGGTATATTTTGAAATTGGATAATGTCATGCCTACAGCTTTGTTCTTTTTGCTGAGGATTGCCTTGGCTATTGGGCTCTTTTGTGGATCTATATGAATTTTAAAATAGTTATTTTCTAGTTCTGTGAAGAATGTCATTTGTAGTTTTATAGGAATAGCATTGAATCTATAAATTGTTTTGGGCAATATAGACGTTCTAATAACATTGATTCTTCCTATCCATGAGCATGGAATATTTTTCCATTTGTTTGTGTCATCTCTGATTTCTTTGAGCATTGTTTTGCAATTCTCATTGTAGAGATCTTTCACCTTCCCAGGTAGCTGTAGTCCTAGGTATTTTATTCTTTTTGTGACAATTGTGAATGGTATTGCCTTTCTGATTTGGCCTTTGGCTTGGCTGTTGTTGTTGTATAGGAATGCTATTAATTTTTGCACATTGCTTATGTATCCCCAAACTTTGCTGAAGTTAACTTGTACAGTATATAAAACCTGTTGGTGAGTGATAATATTACTTGAAACTTTTAAAAGTTTGATATTACAGCAATTGTTTTGGTTATTTTTGTACTGGTTTACTGTTTGGGACATTAAGATAAGTGAACTATGTTCTCTTTCTTAATTAAAATTGCCAAAATTTTAGATTTTAAAAGCTTTGTATCATAAATTATTCAGTTTTAGAAGTATGTGATGGAAACTAATATAATCAGGACAACATAATCATATTTATTATACGTTGAAGACTTTCCCCTAGATTTTTATGATGTTAAAATAGTTATTGATTAAATTGTAAAAAGTTGAGTTGTTATATAGTCAAATATATTTTCACACATATACCCTGGACTATATGAGATTTTAATTGAATCATTTTGATAATATAGCACAATATGTTGACCACATTGGTACACATCAGTATAGATTGTTAAAATTTTCCTGTATTACTATTTCTGCAAGTTCATTTGGCCTTTATAGCCAAGAAATGTTTGTCACATTTTTAATGATTGGTTAACTATTATCTCTGTGCTCCAAATCCAATTTTCTAGCTTCTCTCCTCTTATTTGGAGCCGGAACTCTGCAAATCCTATTATTCAGATTCATTGGCTAGAGGGCTTCTGCCAGTAGGAGGCACTAGGTTTCTGGGTCTTAACCTTGGCTGCATAGTGGAATCATTTGGAGCTTTTAATTTTTATGTCCACAAATTCAGATTTCATTGTTTGCAAGTGTGGAGTGGGCATCAGGGTTTTAAATATTAAGTGATTCTAATGAGCAGCTAAATTAAGAATCATTACACTACATATAGGGTCATGGTCAGGGAGAGGGTCTTCCCTCTTATTTTTGATCATCCTTTACCACACGTGAGCGGCAGCAGTCACTGCAGGAGTGGCAGTTGGCTTCTGTTTTCAGCCTCTTTATGTGCACTCCTAGAATCCCTCTCATTCTGCCCCCTCAAATGTACCAGTAAAAGCAGGATGGTGCTGCTAACCCTTTCTCAGAGGCCTGTGAACTCCCCTTTAAGCTCTTAAGGTACTAGTAGCAACCAAGATGCTTCCTTCCTTTGAAAACCTGAGCTCTTACTTTGCAGAGCCTCACTTCTGAATTCCTAATTTCTGAGAATCCAAATCTTTTATTTTTATTCCACCAACTTTGGGGTGGTAGCTGATGCCTACAGTGAGCACCATCTTTTGGTCTTATAACACTCCAAAGCTTGTGTAATCTATTTTCTGTATTAAAATTTCTTTTGTGGAAATGTTGAATGTTGTCTGTTTTCTGGACTGGGCCCACCTGTAGCCAGTGCCATGGCTGTAATTGTTGTAGGTTAAATTGGAAACGGAAAGATATTAACATGTGTCCTTGGATTACTCAATTAAAATCATGGGGAAATTTTCTCCAGCTTTTGAATGAGGACCTATGAAAGCAGAGCTGGAGAAAACAGAGGCAAGATTTGTATAAACCCTAGGGGACGCGGGTGAGCTGGTAGTGAGATGTGCATAGATGCAACCCTATCTCAGAATATAACTATGATGATATTTATGTGTGGTGGGTGTATATCAAGAGACTCTGCCCAGAGATGAAAATTTCCCTTGACTAAAAAGAGCCTAAAATTACTTTCAAAATGAATCACTTAAATAAATCACATTGCTACCATGGTCAGAAATTCAATATAAACAATGGAAATATAAGTGATTGGTATAAATCTGCCTTTTATAAAAAGTAAATACATTTTTGAAAGTTAAACTTTAAAAAATACTTACTTATATTAAATATCCCACTTTCTGATTGTTTATAATATTCTGTTTAAGATGTAATAAAGTCGATAACATTTAAAGCAGGAAAAACATTATGTCTGTTCCAGAACCACATGTCCTAGGGAACACAATCACCCTTGCCTTTCCGTTTTTAAAACATGCTCTCAGAGTGAAGAACAGAAACCTACGCTATGTGAATGTGGAGGATAAATGAGACTCTGAACTTGCCTATGTTGCTTCAAGTTACACACAACAAGGCCTTCCACTGCCATTTCATCCTTAAGAAGCAGCTCATTTGTTGTCACTGGCTAACTAGTGTAACCATTTAAAAATTATTTCGTTTCTTACAGAATTGGAGCCAATGGAAGTTAAGAAGATTGGGAGAGGGGGAATAGGGATTGGATGTTAGCTGGAATAGAGCTCATAGGTCATATAAATCGGGGAAGAATAGAAAAATTGGACACATGGCCCCAGGAAAGTATTGGGACCTTCCAAGTATACTTTGACCTAATTTAACTTTGGCCTAAGGCAAATTGAATCTGCTTCAAATTGTAGGCTTTTGGGAAACTTAGATACTAGGCAGTTGTATAGGAAGGAGACTATCTGGACTTAGTGGAAGAAATGGGATTGCAATAAATTATTTGAGTATTTAGTTCAGCTCTAAAAATTAGAATAAATGCCTCATCTTTGTTACTGATCTTTAAAGTTAGATTTTCGTTGTGGTGACTAAATTATGTCTCAATTTTCAGGGAAGATGTATGTTCTCAGAAAGATTACCTTGCTGTCACTTAATGTTAGATATCCTGATATGTATATTCTTATATATGTGTGTGTGTGTGTGTGTGTGTGTGTGTATATGAGTATATGTATTCTTATATAAATGTGTAAGAATATATAACATTAAAAGTATTTATATAACATTAGCAATAGTAGAATCTCTCTCTCTAGAGAGAGATTTCTGTCTCTATCATTATCTACTACCTATCTGTCATCTGTGGATATAACTAAAATTCAAAATGAGAAACTTTATCTTAGAACTGGATTGCAATTTAAAGCACCTAGTACTGCTTAGTATGGTATGTGACTGATTAACAAAAACGATAATGCATTATCATTTAAATTTTTGCTTTTAAAAGAACAATGAGGTTGTTTAAGAAAGGGATCGCAATTAAGAGTACTATACTAAGACTTGCCTTTAGGAAAATAATTTGATAATATTTAAAATATTCTAATTTAGACATCATATATATGTTATGTATTAAATAACTCAAAACAAGGTTACATATATTTTCCATATGGGATATTTCAATGCAATTATTTTACTATTTCTTTTCTATGCATGAATATTTAGAATTCATAGAGAGACTCACTGGAGCATTCAAATGTGATGAGAACATTTTTGTTTCCCCCCCCATTATGTTCATTAAAATCTTTCTTTTTTTTTTTTTTTGAGACGGAGTCTCACTGTGTCTCCCAGGCTGGAGTGCAGTGGCGCGATCTCGGCTCACTGCAAGCTCCGCCCCCCGGGTTCACGCCATTCTCCCGCCTCAGCCTCCCGAGTAGCTGGGACTACAGGCGCCCGCTACCGCGCCCGGCTAGGTTTTTGTATTTTTAGTAGAGACGGGGTTTCACCATGTTAGCCAGGATAGTCTCGATCTCCTGACCTTGTGATCCACCCGCCTCGGCCTCCCAAAGTGCTGGGATTACAGGCTTGAGCCACCGCGCCCGGCCTAAAATCTTAATATGGCTGTAAAACAAGGATTGATATCCTTGATTGCTAAATCAACATAAAATTACCTCTTTCAAGAGAGTGGGTAATAGTATCCATTATATGATAGTATTGTGGTTGGGAAATTAATAAGAGGTGTTTAACTTTTAAAAACAGTTAGTTATACTGTTGCCCAAGAGCCCGCTGAGGTAGGTATGGCAGATATTAATGAAGTCCACATTGCTTTATAGCATGAAACGCTGGAGACGTTTTTTAGTTAGACACAGAGCTAAATAAAGCACATACATGTGCCTATTTTCCACATGAAACATCAGAATTTACTTTTAAATAGCCATCAAAATAAAAATACTCAGTATAGAATAATTTGACAAAACAATTCATTAAAAATAAACATTAATACTAATGGATTGAAAGAATAGCCACTAAAACTATACAGGCTTAAAAGGGCAAATTTCTAAAAGCAAAATAATTTAAAACTAATTTGTAGTTGTTTGTTTTATGAAAAATGTACATCACTGAAACCTTTATGCAGATGAGTAACAATACATGAAGACATCAAATTCTTTTGAGAAGAAGATAATACAATAAATAAGTAAAACCTATCTATTAGGTGGTGACAGTACTTCTTACAAGAGAAATGCAACTTCCTTCCTAATAAAATTTTCTAAGTCACTAGCATTATTTGTGGGATTACTAATAAAACAAGACCTTAGTTTAAAGGTTGTAATTGATTAAAGTTGTAGTTGATTAAAAGTAATGGCGGGTTTTGCCATTACTTTTGCTCCAACCTAATATTTCAAATGCATTTTACCACTGTACATTTAATAAAGAGGAATTTCATTTTAGTTCTGAGCAGAGAGCTTTGGAATAGATTATGAAACAAAATAATTTAATGGAAAAAAGTAATCAACACATGGAAAAAGTTTATTTTTAGAATGTCCTGCATTTTAAATAAGACAAATATAAATGGACAACTGGTAAACTTGTCAATACTTTTTGTTAGTATTTCGCACTATAATGACTTTGTGGAAATTTCTGTTTCTGTTGCAATCCTCAAGATATCTCTTTTATTCTTTCACAGCATGATAAAAGGAACCTATTAAAATTTGGTGAGAAAGTCACTTATTTATATGGATTAGGAATCTAGATATAGTAACAAATTTAACATGCCTTTAATAAACTTAGTCTTTCTATCTCTACACGTAATAAATGGATTTTCCAGGACTTAGAAACTGATTTTTCCCATACAAGATTATTAAAATATGTATGATATGGAAACATTCTAGCTTTGTTTTTGCCATAAGCTAAGTGATAAAGATAGAACTCTGTGATACCATTACACTTAATAGAGTTAGAAGATTTCTAATATCTTCAATAACAAGTTTTATGAGTATTCAATAAAGCAGGTAACTTTTTCTCTTTAGTAAGACACTTGTAATAGTTACATAGTATAATTTTGAGACAAAATTTCTTCTAAAGACTTCAGTTTCAGATTAAGACAAAATGCATGGGTGTCAAAAAGACAACCAAAACAAGAATACTAAGGAATTGTTGTTAATTTATTACCTTTTAGTGAGCATATTTTAAATGGATGCAAGCTGTATGACGATTTTAATTATTTAATTTTTGTAGCAATCTTCATCAGATATAAGAATTAGTAATCTTGGGAAGTAATAACTTACAGTAAACATTTGAGTATAGTTTCTTGTTCATTCTTGCAATATCACTGATGAAATGATACTTGAATTCTAATTTTTACTTATGTTGTAACATCAGTGTATATTTCATAATTTATTGTCCTTCAGTGGGGAAAGAACAGCTTTGATGCTCTCAGTACTTGAAAAGGTGGTATTTATAAATGCAGAATGATGACTCATACAGTTAATTAAATCATAGTTCTTGACACATTTAAAATTCAAGCAGACAAATTACCCTGTTGAAGAAATGATCTAATTTATGCAAAATGTACAGCATGGAAAATGTATGCAGCAACAGGTTTTAAATGTTATTTTTGCTTTGTGTAATGGATGTACCATGATGAAAATAGAACAAAATATAATATTAAGCCAAGTTGCTCACATATTTCTTACTTTATCCCATGGGAACAAGTTGCTATCTGGATAGCAAGTAAAAGAGTCAGAGCAGAAGAGGCAAAATTTTTAAAAAGTTCCTGGTTCTAGGCCAACACCAACCCAAAATTAACCACAATTATAGAAGAAAAAACATTCATAATCATGATCTGCTAAGACTGAAAGGAGATGTTTCTGGCACTTTGAGATACTATAGAAATAAAGGATCAGAGACGTTCTTGAAATTTACAATTGCATTGGAAATTATTGCGTCAGACAAGATGATATCCTATCAATTTTAATGTTTTTAACATTGGCTAAGTGGAGTTACAATTATTCTCTCTTATACAAGTCATATTTCTAATGACATTGGGTCTGAATAGTTGTTAGCAATATTGTTTATGTTCATTTTCCTATTTGCTCAGATATTTTATTTGGTGCAGGACATTTTAATGCCTTTACGATATTTTCTGCAAGAAAATAATGTTTACTTTTTCACTTTTATAATTGTGGAACTAAGGCACAGAAATCTTAATAGAACAAAAACCAGTGATAAGTCAGTAACAGACTCGAACTAGTTAGGTCCTTTGTTTCCTAACCTTTAGTGACAAAAAGAAAAAAATTCTGTAGAAGTAATGGAGGTGCAATGACATTCAACACAGACCACTCTGTTGTTGCTTTAAAATTTTTAACCTGCCCTGTGATTGAGTTATATGAGAAATAACTCAAGGTTATTCATGTAGTAGGGCTATACTTCAAGCTTATAGAAGTATTTTTTCTTTTTATATCTCCTGCATAGATAACCATGTCAAAATCTTTAAAAGAATGAAGCAATAGCTGGAAACTTTTTACTTGTTTTCATGTCTAGCTTTGCTTTCTTCCTCCCCAGCTTAATATACAGAAAGATAAACATTTGACTAGGCCCATGAACTCTTAAGTTGTCTTCAAAACGTAGAGCAATACAGAAATCCAAAACAAAACAAAGCAAAACAAAACCCAAAACCAAAATGAGTTGGAGAAGAGAGTAAGAAACATTACAATTTTTTTCTGAGCTCCGGTCTGCAGCTCCCAGCATGATCGATGCAGAAAATGGATGATTTCTGCATTTCCAACTGAGGTACCTGGTTCATCTCATTAGGACTGATTGGACAGTGGATGCAGCCTAAGGAGGGCAAGCTGAAGCAGGGTGGGGCATCACCTCATTTAGTAAGTGCAAGGGGTTGAGGGATTTCCCTTTCCTAGCCAAGGGGAAGCCGTGACAGGCTACCTGGAAAAACGGGTCACTCCCACCCAAATACTGTGCTTTTCCCAAAGTCTTAGCAACTGGAAGACAAGGTGATTATTTCTGCTGTCTGGCTCGGGGGGTCCCATGCCCACAGAGCCTTGCTCACTGCTAGTGCAGCGGTCTGAGATCGATCTGTGAGGCTGCAGTCTGGCTGAGGGAGGGGCATCCGCCATTGCTGAGGCTTGAGTAGGTAAACAAAGTGGCTGGTAAGCTCGAACTGGGCAGTGCCCACTGCAGCTCAACAAGTCCTACTGCCTCTAGACTCCACCTCAGTGGGCAGGGCATAGCTGAACAAAAAGCAGCAGAAAACTTCTGCAGACTTAAACGTCCCTGTCTGACAGCTCTGAAGAGAGCAGTGGTTCTCCCAGCATGGAGTTTGAGCTCTGAGAATGGATAGACTGCTTCCTCAAGTGGGTACCTAACCTCTGTGTAGCCTAACTGGGTGGCACCTCCCAGGAGGTGCCAACAGACACCTCATATAGGTGGCTGACCCTCTGGGATGAAGCTTTCAGAGGAAGGATCAGGCAGCAATATTTGCTGTTCTGCCATATTTGCTGTTCTGCAGCCTCTGCTGGTGATACCCAGGCAAACAGGATCTGGAATGGAACTCCAGCAAACTCCAACAGACCTGCAGCTGAGGGACCTGTCTGTTAGAAGGACAGAACAAACAAAAAGGAATAGCATCAACACTGACAAAAAAGATATCCACACCAAAACCCCATCTGTAGGTCACCAACATCAAAGACCAAAGGTAAATAAAACTGCAAAGATGGAGGGAAACCAGAGCAGAAAAGCTGAAAATTCTAAAAATCAGAGCTTCCCTTCTCTTCCAAAGGATCACAGCTCCTCGCCAGTAACAGAGCAAAGCAAGACAGAGAATGACTTTGATGAGTTGACAGAAGTAGGCTTCAGAAGGTTGGTAATAATGGACTTCTCTGAGCTAAAAGAGGATGTTTGAACCCATCACAAGGAAGCAAAACCTTGAAAAAAGTTTAAATGAATGGCTAACTAGAATAAACAGTGTAGAGAATACTTAAATGACCTAATAGAGCTTAAAACCATGGCATGAGAACTTCACAACTTAGGAACAAGCTTCAATAACTGATTTGATCAAGTGGAAGAAAGAGTATCAGTGACTGAAGATCAAATTAATGAAATGAAGTGAGAAGAGAAGTTCAGAGAAACAAGAGTAAAAAGAAACAAACAAAGCCTCCAAGAAATATGGGACTATATGAAAAGACCAAATTTACGTTTGATTCGTGTACCTGAAAGTGATGGGGAGAATGGAACCAAGTTGGAAAACACTCTTCAGGATTTTATCCAGGAGAACTTCCCTAACCTAGCAAGGCAGGCCAGCATTCAAATTCAGGAAATACAGAGACCACCACAAAGATACTCCTCGAGAAGAACAATCCCAAGACACATAATTGTCAGATTCACCAAGGTTGAAATGAAGGAAACAGTGTTAAGGGAAGCCAGACAGAAAGGTCGAGTTACCCACAAAGGGAAGCCCATCAGACTAACAGCGGATCTCTTGGCAGAAACCCTACAAGCCAGAAGAGAGTGGGGCCCAATATTCAACATTCTTAAAGAAAGGAATTTTCAACCCAGAATTTCATGTCTAGCCAAACTAAACTTCATAAGTGAAGGGGAAATAAAATCCTTTAGAGACAAGCAAATGCTGAGAGATTTTGTCACCACCAGGCCTGCCTTGCAAGAGTCCATGAAGGAAGCACTAAACATCGAAAGAAACAACTGGCAGCAGCCACTGCAAAAACATGCCCAGTTGTAAAGACCATTGATGCTATGAAGAAACTACATCAATTAACAGGCAAAATAACTGTGTCTTTTAATTGGGGCATTTAGCCTATTTACATTTAAGGTTAATATTGTTATGTGTGAATTTGATCCTGTCATTATGATGTTAGCTGGTTAAATTCAACAGCCTTTCATGCTAAAAACTCTCAATAAACTAGGTATTGATGGAACGTATCTGAAAATAATAAGAGCTATTTATAACAAACCCACAGCCAATGTCATACTGAATGGGCAAAAACTGGATGCATTCCCGTGAAAACTGGCACAAGACAGGGATGCCCTCTCTCACAACTCCTATTCAACATAGTGTTGGAAATTCTGGGCAGGGCAATCAGGCAAGAGAAAGAAAGAAAGGGTATTCAATTAGGAAAAGAGGAAGTCTAATTGTCCCGGTCTGCAGATGACATGATTGTGTATTCAGAAAACCCCATCGTCTCAGCCCAAAATCTCCTTCCCATGATAAGCAACTTCAGCAAAGTCTCAGGATATAAAATCAATGTGCAAAAATCACAAGCATTCCAATACACCATTAACAGGCAAACAGAGAGCCAAATCATGAGTGAACTCCCATACACAATTGCTACAAAGAGAATAAAATACCTAGGAATCCAACTTACTAGGGATGTGAAGGACCTCGTCAGGGAGAACAACAAACCACTGCCCAATGAAATAAAAGAGGACACAAACAAGTGGAAGAATAATCCGTGCTCATGAATAGGAAGAATCAATATTGTGAAAATGGCCATAGTGCCCAAAGTAATTTATAGATTCAATGCCATCCCTATCAAGCTACCAAGGACTTTCTTCACAGAATTGGAAAAAACTACTTTAAAGTTCATATGGAATCAAAAAAGAGCCCACATTGCCAAGACAAACTTAAGCAAAAAGAACAAAGCTGGAAGCATCACACTACTTGACTTCAAACTATACTACAAGGCTACAGTAACCAAAACAGCATTGTACTGGTACTAAAACAGAGATGTAGACAAATGGAACAGAACAGAGGCCTCTGAAATAACGCTACTCATCTACAACCATCTGATCTTTGACAAACCTGACAAAAACAAGAAATGGGGAAAGGATTCCCTATTTAATAAATGGTGCTGGGAAAATTGGATAGCCATATATGTAGAAAGCTAAAACTGGATTCCTTCCTTACACCTTATACAAAAATTAATTCAAGATGGATTAAAGACTTAAATGTTAGACCTAAAACCATAAAAACTCTAGAAGAAAACCTAGGCAATACCATTCAGGACATAGGCATGGGCAAGAACTTCATTTCTAAAACACCAAAAGCAATGGCAACAAAAGCCAAAAGTGATAAATGGGATCTAATTAAACTAAAGAGTTTTTCTGCACAGCAAAAGAAACTACCATCAGAGTGAACAGGCAACCTACAGAATGGGAGAAAAATTTTGCAATCTACCCATCTGACAAAGGGTTAATATCCAGAACCTACAAAGAACTCAAACAAATTTACAAGAAAAAACAACCCCATCAAAAAGTGGGCAAAGGATATGAACAGACACTTATTAAAAGAAGACATTTATGCAGCCAACAAACACATGAACAAATGCTCATTATCACTGGTCATTAGAGAAATGCAAATCAAAACCAAAATGAGATACCATCTCACACCAGTTAGAATGGCAATCATTAAAAAGTCAGGAAGCAACAGATGCTAGAGAGGATGTGGAGAAATAGGAACGCTTTTACACTGTTGTTGGGAGTGTAAATTAGTTCAACTATCACAGAAGACAGTGTGGCCATTCCTTAAGGATCTAGAACTAGAATTACCATTCGACCCAGCCATCCCATTACTGGGGATATACCCAAAGGATTATAAATCATGCTGCTATAAAGACACATGCACATGTATGTTTATCGCAGCACTATTCACAATAGCAAAGACTTGGAACCAACCCAAATGTCTATCAATGATAGAGTGGATTAAGAAAATGTGGCACATATACACCATGGAATACTATGCAGCCATAAAAAAGGATGAGTTCATATCCTTTGCAGGGACGTGAATGAAGCTGGAAACCATCATTCTCAGCAAACTGTCACAAGGACAGAAAACCATACACCACATGTTCTCACTTATAGGTGGGAATTGAACAATGAGATCACTTGGACACAGGGCAAGGAACATCACACACCGGGACCTGTCTCGGGGTCGAGGGCTGGGAGAGGGATAGCACTAGGAGAAATATCTAATGTAAATGATGAGTTGATGGGTGCAGCAAACCAACATGGCACATGTATACCTATGTATCAAACCTGCACGTTGTGCACATGTACCCTAGAACTTAAAGTATAATAAAAAAATTTTCTGAGCCTACTGACTCATTCCCATTAAGACTGTCTTCTGATTCTTAATAAGTCAATTTAGATTTTCTTCAAAGCTCTGCTCAAGTGATCCCATACTTGTTTTCATAGTTAGTGTGCAGTATTTCTTTACTATACCTCTTTAATATAGGTTTTATGTTCGTGGTAACTTAACAAAAATTCAAGTATGGAGGAAAATCAAAAAGAGATCCAGAAGTAGATGGCACTGACTGGGAGTTGTATTATTAGACATTCTATTATTAAAACTTAATTTTAACGGAATCAAGGAGTGGGCAACATCAAAAGAAGAATGTTATTAAATTTTAAGCTCCTTCGGCAGAGTGCTTTAATGCACTTATTTCACTCTTTGGCAAAATTTATTTATTCCTATAGATTTAGGTAGATGGATATGGAAAAATCACAGTGCTTTTCATTTTCTTCACCTATTAAGCTTTACTTTTAAGTGAATTGGGTCATCACTATCAAATATCATCTTTATTTTCTGCCCTTATATGGCATCATTCTTTACCATCATTCTTCATAAAGGAGAAACTCTCCTGTTTTTAAATGCCTCTGAAAGGAAAAAAATTCTATGATCAGTTGTATGTGAGATTGGCTGTGTCTCGTATGTGTAGGAGACGTGGTATCGGTTATCTGAGACCTTATGTTTCAAAAAGAAATAGTAGAATGCAGAGTCAGGAGCTGTTCTTATCCCCGTGTTTACTTTCCTTCTTCATGTATGCAGGATCAAATTAATCTAGTTGACAGGTGGGCAAAACAAAAGGTACAGCTGCCTCAGTATGAAGAACTTTATCCATTGTCAAATTCCATCCTTGTTGTTGGTTCTTGCTAAACCCTTCCAGGTCTTTTGCTGCACTGTTTCTCCCAACTGACCTTCTTGTTCAAGTGAAAGTGCTATCCTAACATTTTCATTCATTAGCCTTTTGCTTTTTTTTTTTTTTTTTTTTTCTTTTCGGTCCAAATCCCAGAACGACTACCGATGAAAAAGCAAAAATAATTTGGGCTTAATCTGTAGGGGAAATTAATGAAAACACACTAGACAAATGAATTTATACTATATTATTTACTTACCACCCTTATCTATTTACTTACCACCCTTATTTATTTTTCCATTCACCTTTGCATATCTCAGGCTTCTTGGCTAACTTTTCTGCTTATATTTATAATTCCAGATCTCAGATGTCGGAAGGATATTTGCAAACATTCACTACTCCCTTAGAATCAGTGACCACCATTGTGTCTCATTACTATTCCAAGAGTTACTAACAGTCTCCCTTGTTACGCTGATGTGGTATTCAGTCTTTATTTTCTTTGACTCTAAAATTTGGAAGTCCTATCACCCCATTATTCCTGATACTACTTTGTTGTCATTCTTAGACCTTCCTGACTGTAACTTATTGTCTTCTCCATTCCCCTTCTGTAGTTCACTGGGCACTGAAAAGTGGAAACATCTAGGGAATATCATATTCTACTGGAAAGATTACTGGAATTAAAAATCAGATACTGAGAATTCCAATTCAGGCTCCATCACTTACTATGAATCAATTAGCCTTTTTGGGCTTTAATTTTCTCATGTTTTATTTTATTTATTTTTTTGAGACAGGGTCTTTCTCTGTTTCCCAGGTTGGAGGGCAGTGGCACGATCTTGTCTCACTGCAACCTCCACTTCCTGGGTTTGAAAGATTCTCCTACCTCAGCCTCCTGAGTAGCTGGAATTTCAGGTGTGTGCCACTACACCCTGCTAATTTTTGTATTTTTAGCAGAGACAGGGTTTCACCTTGTTGGCCAGGCTGGTCTCAAACTCCTGACCTCAAGTCGTCTGCCCATCTCAGCCTCCCAAAGTATCAGGATTACAGGTGTGAGCCACCACGACTAACCAATTTTCTCATATTTCAAATTAAAATAATGGTAATAACATCTATCTTCCAGAATTTTTCCATGAAATTCGTAAAAGTTATTATATGTAAAAAAGACCAAAAGTTGTAGTTTTGGATGGAAATTCTTTGAGGACAATAAGGTGCCCTAATAGATTGCAACTGGTCCGTAAGTGATGAACAAACACATTTATAAATGGATTTTTAACTGTAAATGCTAATTGCTTTTACATTATAATGGCACTCAATAAACATTTATGGAATACTTACTGGGTACAATGCACTTGACTGTAAATTTTAGATAATACAAGATGAATAAATGCTTTATTCCAAGGAGTTCACCATCATAGACATTCCTGAATACTAGAATTAAAAGGGACCATAGAGACTTTCTAGTTCAGCCCCTTCATTTTGCATACATGAGAAATGAGAAATAGGGAAATTATAAATTTTGAAATGTTAAAAAGCTATTAAGTAGGGAAGCATGGACTCTAAAATACATTGCGAAAGACAGGCATGTTTACAAATAATTTAAGTACACGGCAGATGTGTGATGTGGGCTATGACAGAAACACGAATAATGGTTCCATGGTTATATGGAATTCATGCTGCATGATCAAAAGAGCTGCACTGTAAAGGCCATTCCAGATTACCGTTTACTATGTGACCTAAAAGTTACTTAAAGACAGAGACTAAGTTTTTTTATCTGTAAAAGTGATAGAATAATAAAGATCTTGCAATATTGTGTGAGTTTTAGAAACAAAATGAGCACTTAATAATATTAGTTACTTTTTCTGTGATGAGGGTATAGCATTCCACAAATTTAAACAAGTAACAAATCAGACTTTATTATCAGCCAAATGTATGTGTATATATTTATATACAGACACAGACATACACTCAGTATTAATTCCTTTTAAACTTAGAAAGTTCTATTTGTGTATGGTGTCTTACTGCAAACCTAATAACAGTTGAAATATTCCTACTCACCAAGGGTTAGAAGGAAGCCTACCCATGATAGAGGAAAGCCTGGACCAGAGATTGAAAACTAGACCTCAGCTTGGTAAGAAATGTATTTGATAGAAGGAGGGGAGATTAAAATTGAAGGGCAAATAGTTCATCTCCCCTTCATCTCAAACAAAACAAAACAAAACAAAACAAATAATGATACATATGAAGTAAAATTATTAGAAGTTGGTGATGCATTGCATATAGTGTGTGAGAAGTTTCAAAGATAACCTCCAATTTTTTGGTAAGTGAGAGTCCTTCACTACTGCAGGAAACACTGGAGAAGTGAGTTTGGCTTTTGTCATGGTCAGATGTTTTTGGGACATCTACATGGACCTGCCAATTACCTGGCTGGATAGAGGACTCGAACTCAGTGGAATGGGGAAGGGGAGAGCATGAATTAAATATGGACAATGAAAGGTAGCTGCAAATTATTTTATATTCATACTTTGGAGAGGCTGTGTTTCCTCCCCTTAAATCTGGGCAGGGTCTCTGACTGCTTTGACAAATACAATATGCTGGAACTAATTCTGTGGCAGTTTCCAGGCCTAGAACGAAGGAAACTGGTAGTTTCCCATTTCTGTCTTTTGAAATAGTTTCTTAGGGAAATGCAGCTGCTGTATGAGAAGCCTGACTATCCTGAGACTGTCATGCTATGAAGAAGCCCAAGCTCCTCATGTGGACAAGCTATGAGCAGAGACCCACCTCGCCTCTGTTGTTCCAGCCACTCCTGCCCGAAAGCCCAACATGTGAGTCAAGAAGTCCTCTTGGCCATTCCTCATTAGGTAGTGACAGGAAACACAGCAAAACTGTCACCCAAGGCAATACAGAAAACAGGAGCTTCACCTACTGAACTGATGGATCTATTTTAGGGAGTTTTCAGACAGAATGTCAAAAGTGCCAGCAGGCTTCTTTTAGTTGCTAATAATAAGGTACAGATAGAGAGATATCATATAAAGTTATTATTCAATCTTCATGAAGAATTTAAAGGTAATATAAAGGAGCCAGGATTTGCTGAGATAGAAAATGAAACTCATGGCCGGGCACGGTGGCTCACACCTGTAATCCCAGCACTTTGGAAGGCTGAGGCCGGTGGATCACGAGGTCAGGAGTTCGAGACCAGCCTGACCAACATGGTGAAACCCTGTCTCTACTAAAAACACAACAATTAGTTGGGCATGGTGGTGTGTGACTGTAATCCCAGCTACTCAGCAGGCTAAGGCAGGAGAATCGCTTGAACCCGGGAGGTGGAGGTTGCAGTGAGCCGAGATCATGACCCTCCACTCTAGCCTGGGTGACAGAGTGAGAGTCTGTCTTAAAAAAAAAAAAAAAAAGAAAAAAAGAAAATGAAACTTTTTTATTCCAGCCTCTTTTTAGCAGTAGATTCTAGAAGTGAGATAGTGCATCAGGGCAAAGATCAAGTGTGCTATCAGGAAAACACAGTTTCCAGATAAAGATGAACCCAAACGTATAATGAATATGACTGTAAAACTCTTCTTTGAGAGTTCAGAAAGATTTAAGGGCATACTTTGCAGATGCTCTTCATTAGGCAGCATGGTTTCTGATAATCCTCATGGGTCATTTGAAGGTTCTCTTCTCAGCACTAAATTTAGTACATATATAATTTTTTAATGAATGAGCTGAAAGACCATAAATTATTTTATAAAGAAGTGCGTGGTGAGCATCCTCTAACAAAAGAAAAGTGAATCGTTGTTTGTTTTATATGCTACAAAAAGTCAAAGAAAGAAGTGGGGAATACTTAGTCCTAACAAACATCCCTGTGGGCAATATCAAGCAGAAATAATAAGAATAGCAAATATTCCCAGAGAACTGTTAGTCCTGTAAGGGTTAAAAATCAACGTTTGGAAATAGGCAAAACTTTCTTCGCGTACAGGTGTGAGAATAGCAAATATAACCGACCTAAATGAGCTAAAGAACCTTAGTTTTGGTGTCTGCATCACAGCTAATTAAGAGTTCTAGCTTCCAGCAGTCAAATCAAGTTTGCTATGGGTGAGCTTTTAGTCAGCATCAATTGCATGTGTTTAAGAAGAACATGGGTTGAAATTAATATCATTTATTGAATTTAGGATGAAATTCTTATTGCCTTGTATGGTATAAGTGACCCATCATTTATTTTATGAAAAATGTGGAACAACTTTACTCCCTCACTGCCATATTTCTGAGAAAAATATTTGAAAATTCAGAATTATTAAGCAAGAATTCCCTAGTATACTCATTTGATACTGTCAGGTTAAACCATGTCTATTTCTCATTCTTTTGTCAGAGGTAGGTTCTCTATGTATGATGGCTAATGCTCATCTTTAATTCTATCAGATATTCAAGGGCTGAAATCGGTCTGATGTTATGCAGACAGGGGGAGGTAAGAGATGTGCATATGGCTTGATACAGATAAATGGTATTTTCCCCCAATATGTGCTGGGCTCAATTGTCCTTACTTGTTAACTTAAGATATTTTTAGAATAAATATTCTTCATCCCTGGTGTAAACAATTGCCTGCTAGTGTCTCTTTTCCTTCTAGAGATGAAGTTATAATGGAAATATGAGTATATTGGCTGATGCAAAAACAAACAAGCAAACAACCACCCCCCAAGGAAAGGAAAAAAAGAAAACAAGCTAAATATAAAAAAGCTAACAGTAAATGTAAACTTTAATATTGTTTTTATTTTTTTCATTTTGAAGTGTAACATATTTTAAACCCATGCAAGAAAGTTGAGAGTTCACTATATATTTGGGATGAAAAATAATTTATTTTAATGCACATATCCATAATATGATAATTTTAATCACAGAGCCTGAGAGATCCAAACCCCATCACAGTCTCTTTTCCTTCCTTCTTTTCTAATCTGATTTCCTTTTTTTAAAAAAAAAAAAAAAACTCAGCAACATCAACTTTAATGTGGTCATTGATTTCCCATGGGCTAAGGTTTCAGAGAAACATACCAGGGTGCGTTCACAGCTGATGGCAAAGAACCTTCTCTGAAATGAAATTTGTAAAGTGAAAGCAACAGTGTTACTCTTTCCAGAGGTTACTTACCTCTTCTATTCCCAGGACTAAGAGAAAACCATCAGCTGCTAAAATAAAAAAAGTAAGTGCTTTTATTGGTTGATTGATTGATTGATTGGCAAGCAGGGCTTTATGCAGGAGAACTTAGAATAAGTCAGCACAAATATAGAAGTCTTTTTTTCAACTGATTAATTCGTAGGTACTGTAACATAATAGAATCTGGGGCTTATGGAGTTCAGGCCTGACAAGGTGGAACATTTAAAGACCTATAATAGACCAGGCACAATGGCTCACACCTGTAATCCTAGCACTTTGGGAGGGCGAGGCAGGTGGATCATCTGAGGTCAGGAGTTGGAGACCAGCCTGACCAATGTGGTGAAACCCCGTCTACACTAAAAATGCAAAAATTAGCCGGGCGTGGTGGCATGGGCCTGTAGTCTTAGCTACTTGGGAGGCTGAGACAGAAGAATTGCTTGAACCCAGGAGGCAGAGGTTGCAGTGAGCTGAGATCCCTCAACTGTACTCCAGCCTTGGTGACGGGGCCAGACTCCGTCTCAAAAAATAAGTAAATAAATACCTATAATAATAAGAAGCAAAAAAGAAGTTTACAAGGGTTTCACCATTTTACCCAAAGCATGTACAATATTATGAGGTATCCAGTTTATAACCCCACCCCTAATAAAATTTTTCATGCCTTGTTCTAGAGAACCCCATTCCAGAGGATCTCAGTAATTGGCACCCTTCCCTCAAACTCCTCCAAATATCTCAGACTGCACTGAGGTCTTAACGTAGACTTTTTTATATATATATATATTTATTTTAATTATTATTATTATACTTTAAGTTCTAGGGTACATGTGAATAACGTGCAGGTTTGTTACATATGTATACTTGTCCCATGTTAGTGTGCTGCACCCATTAACTCGTCAGCACCCATCAACTTGTCATTTACATCAGGTATAACTCCCAATGCAATCCCTCCCCCCTCCCCCCTCCCCCCTCCCCATGATAGGCCCCGGTGTGTGATGTTCCCCTTCCCAGGTCCAAGTGATCTCATTGTTCAGTTCCCACCTATGAGTGAGAACATGCGGTGTTTGGTTTTCTGTTCTTGTGATAGTTTGCTAAGAATGATGGTTTCCAGCTGCATCTATGTCCCTACAAAGGACACAAACTCATCCTTTTTGATGGCTGCATAGTGTTCCATGGTGTATATGTGCCACATTTTCTTAATCCACTCTGTCACTGGTGGACATTTGGGTTGATTCCAAGTCTTTGCTATTGTGAATAGTGCCGCAATAAACATACGTGTGCATGTGTCTTTATAGCAGCATGATTTATAATCCTTTGGGTATATACCCAGTAATGGGATGGCTGGGTCATATGGTACATCTAGTTCTAGATCCTTGAGGAATCGCCATACTGTTTTCCATAATGGTTGAACTAGTTTACAATCCCACCAACAGTGTAAAAGTGTTCCTATTTCTCAACATCCTCTCTAGCACCTGTTGTTTCCTGACTTTTTAATGATTGCCATTCTAACTGGTGTGAGATGGTATCTCATTGTGGTTTTGATTTGCATTTCTCTGATGGCCAGTGATGATGAGCATTTTTTCATGTGTCTGTTGGCTGTATGAATGTCTTCTTTTGAGAAATGTCTGTTCATATCCTTTGCCCACTTTTTGATGGGGTTGTTTGTTTTTTTCTTGTAAATTTGTTTGAGTTCTTTGTAGGTTCTGGATATTAGCCCTTTGTCTGATGAGTAGATTACAAAAATTTTCTCCCATTCTGTAGGTTGCCTATTCACTCTGATAGTAGTTTCTTTTGCTGTGCAGAAGCTCTTTAGTTTAATGAGATCCCATTTGTCAATTTTGGCTTTTGCTGCTGTTGCTTTTGTTGTTTTAGACATGAAGTCCTTGCCCATGCCTATGTCCTGAATGGTACTACCTAGGTTTTCTTCTAGGATTTTTATGGTATTAGGTCTAACATTTAAGTCTCTAATCCATCTTGAATTAATTTTTGTATAAGGAGTAAGGAAAGGATCCAGTTTCAGCTTTCTATTTATGGCTAGCCAATTTTCCCAGCACCATTTATTAAATAGGGAATCCTTTCCCCATTTCTTGTTTCTCTCAGGTTTGTCAAAGATCAGATGGCTGTAGATGTGTGGTATTATTTCTGAGGACTCTGTTCTGTTCCATTGGTCTATATCTCTGTTTTGGTACCAGTACCATGCTGTTTTGGTTACTGTAGCCTTGTAGTATAGTTTGAAGTCAGGTAGCGTGATGCCTCCAGCTTTGTTCTTTTGACTTAGGATTGTCTTGGAGATGCGGGCTCTTTTTTGGTTCCATATGAACTTTAAAGCAGTTTTTTCCAATTCTGTGAAGAAACTCATTGGTAGCTTGATGGGGATGGCATTGAATCTATAAATAACCTTGGGCAGTATGGCCATTTTCACGATATTGATTCTTCCTATCCATGAGCATGGTATGTTCTTCCATTTGTTTGTGTCCTCTTTTATTTCACTGNATTTGATTCTTCTCTCTTTTCTTCTTTATTAGTCTTGCTAGTGGTCTGTCAATTTTGTTGATCTTTTCAAAAAACCAACTCCTGGATTCATTGATTTTTTGGAGGGTTTTTTGTGTCTCTATCTCCTTCAGTTCTGCTCTGATCTTAGTTA